>NW_027040416.1:37642-87642 GCF_034236695.1 Oncorhynchus nerka
CAGACACAGCCTAGTCCTCATAGGGTTGGTTTCCCAGAAACAGACACAGCCTAGTCCTCATAGGGTTGGTTTCCCAGACACAGACACAGCCTAGTCCTCATAGGGTTGGTTTCAGACCAGACACAGCCTAGTCCTCATAGGGTTGGTTTCCCAGACACAGACAACCTAGTCCTCATAGGGTTGGTTTCCCAGACACAGCCACAGGGTTGGCCTAGTCCTCATAGGGTTGGTTTCCCAGACACAACCTAGTCCTCATAGACACAGGTTGGTTTCCCAGACACAGCCTAGTCCTCATTGGGTTGGTTTCCCAGACACAGCCTAGTCCTCATAGGGTTGGTTTCCCAGACACAGCCTAGTCCTCATAGGGTTGGTTTCCCAGACACAGCCTAGTCCTCATAGGGTTGGTTTCCCAGACACAACCTAGTCCTCATTGGGTTGGTTTCCCAGACACAGCCTAGTCCTCATAGGGTTGGTTTCCCAGACACAGCCTAGTCCTCATAGGGTTGGTTTCCCAGACACAGCTAGTCCTCATAGGGTTGGTTTCCCAGACACAGCCTAGTCCTCATAGGGTTGGTTTCCCAGACACAGCCTAGTCCTCATAGGTTGGTTTCCCAGACACAGCCTAGTCCTCATAGGGTTGGTTTAGGGTTGGTTTCCCAGACACAGCCTAGTCCTCATAGGGTTGGTTTCCCAGACACAGCCTAGTCCTCATAGGGTTGGTTTCAGACACAACCTAGTTCTCCAGACACAGCCTAGTCCTCATAGGGTTGGTTTCCCAGATACAGACACAGCCTAGTCCTCATAGGGTTGGTTTCCCAGACACAGACACAGCCTAGTCCTCATAGGGTTGGTTTCCCAGACACAGCCTAGTCCTCATAGGGTTGGTTTCCCAGACACAGCCTAGTCCTCATAGGGTTGGTTTCCCAGACACAGCAGACACAACCTAGTCCTCATAGGGTTGGTTTCCCAGACACAGCCTAGTCCTCATAGGGTTGGTTTCCCAGACACAGCCTAGTCCTCATAGGGTTGGTTTCCCAGACACAGCCTAGTCCTCATAGGGTTGGTTTCCCAGACACAGCCTAGTCCTCATAGGGTTGGTTTCCCAGACACAACCTAGTCCTCATAGGGTTGGTTTCCCAGACACAGCCTAGTCCTCATAGGGTTGGTTTCCCAGACACAGCCTAGTCTCTCAGTTCTCATAGGGTTGGTTTCCCAGACACAACCTAGTCCTCATTGGGTTGGTTTCATAGGGTTGGTTTCCCAGACACAGCCTAGTCCTCATAGGGTTGGTTTCCCATACACAGACACAGCCTAGTCCTCATAGGTTGGTTTCCAGACACAGACACAGCCTAGTCCTCATAGGTTTGGTTTCCCAGACACAGACACAGCCTAGTCCTCATAGGGTTGGTTTCCCAGACACAGACACAGCCTAGTCCTCATAGGGTTGGTTTCCCAGACACAGACACAGCCTAGTCCTCATAGGGTTGGTTTCCCAGACACAGACACAGCCTAGTCCTCATAGGGTTGGTTTCCCAGACACAGACACAGCCTAGTCCTCATAGGGTTGGTTTCCCAGACACAGACACAGCCTAGTCCATAGGGTTGGTTTCCCAGATACAGACACAGCCTAGGGTTGGTTTCCCAGACACAGCCTAGTCCTCATTGGGTTGGTTTCCCAGACACAGCCTAGTCCTCATAGGGTTGGTTTCCCAGACACAGCCTAGTCCTCATAGGGTTGGTTTCCCAGACACAGCCTAGTCCTCATAGGGTTGGTTTCCCAGACACAGCCTAGTCCTCAGTCCAGACACAGCCTAGTCCTCATAGGGTTGGTTTCCCAGACACAGCCTAGTCCTCATAGGGTTGGTTTCCCCAGACACAGCCTAGTCCTCATAGGGTTGGTTTCCCAGACACAGCCTAGTCCTCATAGGGTTGGTTTCCCAGACACAGCCTAGTCCTCATTCCCAGGGTTGGTTTCCCAGACACAACCTAGTCCTCATAGGGTTGGTTTCCCAGACACAACCTAGTCTCTCAGCCTAGTCCTAGGGTTGGTTTCCCAGACACAGCCTAGTCCTCATAGGGTTGGTTTCCCAGACACAGCCTAGTCCTCATAGGGTTGGTTTCCCAGACACAGACACAGCCTAGTCCTCATAGGGTTGGTTTTTCCCAGACACAGCCTAGTCCTCATAGGGTTGGTTTCCCAGACACAGACACAGCCTAGTCCTCATAGGGTTGGTTTCCCAGACACAGACACAGCCTAGTCCTCATAGGGTTGGTTTCCCCAGACACAGCCTAGTCCTCATAGGGTTGGTTTCCCAGACACAGACACAGCCTAGTCCTCATAGGGTTGGTTTCCCAGACACCCAGCCCAGACACAGCCTAGTCCTCATACAGACACAGCCTAGTCCTCATAGGGTTGGTTTCCCAGACACAGCCTAGTCCTCATAGGGTTGGTTTCACAGCCAGACACAGCCTAGTCCTCATTAGGGTTGGTTTCCCAGACACAGCCTAGTCCTCATAGGGTTGGTTTCCCAGACACAGCCTAGTCCTCATTGGGTTGGTTTCCCAGACACAACCTAGTTCTCATAGGGTTGGTTTCCCAGACATAGCCTAGTCCTCATAGGGTTGGTTTCAGACCAGCCTAGTCCTCATAGGGTTGGTTTCCCAGACACAGCCTAGTCCTCATAGCTTTGGTTTCCCAGACACAGACACAACCTAGTCCTAATAGGTTTGGTTTCCCAGACACAGACACAGCCTAGTCCTCATAGGGTTGGTTTCCCAGACACAGACACAGCCTAGTCCTCATAGGGTTGGTTTCCCAGACACAGACACAGCCTAGTCCTCATAGGGTTGGTTTCCCAGACACAGACACAGCCTAGTCCTCATAGGGTTGGTTTCCCAGACACAGACACAGCCTAGTCCTCATAGGGTTGGTTTCCCAGACACAGACACAGCCTAGTCCTCATAGGGTTGGTTTCCCAGACACAGCCTAGTCCTCATAGGGTTGGTTTCCCAGACACAGCCTAGTCCTCATAGGGTTGGTTTCCCAGACACAGCCTAGTCCTCATAGGGTTGGTTTCCCAGACACAGCCTAGTCCTCATAGGGTTGGTTTCCCAGACACAACCTAGTCCTCATTGGGTTGGTTTCCAGACAGCCTAGTCCTCATAGGGTTGGTTTCCCAGACACAGCCTAGTCCTCATAGGGTTGGTTTCCCAGACACAGCCTAGGTTGGTTTCCCAGACACAACCTAGTCCTCATAGGGTTGGTTTCCCAGACACAACCTAGTCCTCATAGGGTTGGTTTCCCAGACACAGCCTAGTCCTCATAGGGTTGGTTTCAGACACAACCTAGTCCTCATGGGTTGGTTTCCCAGACACAGCCTAGTCCTCATAGGGTTGGTTTCCCAGACATAGCCTAGTCCTCATAGGGTTGGTTTCCCATATACAGACACAGCCTAGTCCTCATAGGTTTGGTTTCCCAGACACAGACACAACCTAGTCCTAATAGGTTTGGTTTCCCAGACACAGACACAGCCTAGTCCTCATAGGGTTGGTTTCCCAGAAACAGACACAGCCTAGTCCTCATAGGGTTGGTTTCCCAGACACAGACACAGCCTAGTCCTCATAGGGTTGGTTTCCCAGACACAGACACAGCCTAGTCCTCATAGGGTTGGATTTCCCAGACACAGACACAGCCTAGTCCTCATAGGGTTGGTTTCCCAGACACAGCCTAGTCCTCATAGGGTTGGTTTCCCAGATACAGACACAACCTAGTCCTCATAGGGTTGGTTTCCCAGACACAGCCTAGTCCTCATTGGGTTGGTTTCCCAGACACAGCCTAGTCCTCATAGGGTTGGTTTCCCAGACACAGCCTAGTCCTCATAGGGTTGGTTTCCCAGACACAGCCTAGTCCTCATAGGGTTGGTTTCCCAGACACAACCTAGTCCTCATTGGGTTGGTTTCCCAGACACAGCCTAGTCCTCATAGGGTTGGTTTCCCAGACACAGCCTAGTCCTCATAGGGTTGGTTTCCCAGACACAGCCTAGTCCTCATAGGGTTGGTTTCCCAGACACAGCCTAGTCCTCATTGGGTTGGTTTCCCAGACACAACCTAGTTCTCATAGGGTTGGTTTCCCAGACACAGCCACAACCTAGTCCTCATAGGGTTGGTTTCCCAGATACAGACACAACCTAGTCCTCATAGGGTTGGTTTCCCAGACACAGCCTAGTCCTCATTGGGTTGGTTTCCCAGACACAGCCTAGTCCTCATAGGGTTGGTTTCCCATAGGGTTGGTTTCCCAGACACAACCTAGTTCTCATAGGGTTGGTTTCCCAGACATAGCCTAGTCCTCATAGGGTTGGTTTCCCAGACACAGCCTAGTCCTCATAGGGTTGGTTTCCCAGACACAGACACAGCCTAGTCCTCATAGGGTTGGTTTCCCAGAAACAGACACAGCCTAGTCCTCATAGGTTTGGTTTCCCAGACACAGACACAGCCTAGTCCTCATAGGGTTGGTTTCCCAGACACAGCCTAGTCCTCATAGGGTTGGTTTCCCAGACACAGCCTAGTCCTCATAGGGTTGGTTTCCCAGACACACAGCCTAGTCCTCATAGGGTTGGTTTCCCAGACACAGCCTAGTCCTCATTGGGTTGGTTTCCCAGACACAGCCTAGTCCTCATAGGGTTGGTTTCCCAGACACAGCCTAGTCCTCATAGGGTTGGTTTCCCAGACACAGCCTAGTCCTCATAGGGTTGGTTTCCCAGACACAGCCTAGTCCTCATAGGGTTGGTTTCCCAGACACAGCCTAGTCCTCATAGGGTTGGTTTCCCAGACACAGAGTCCTCACAGACACAACCTAGTCCTCATAGGGTTGGTTTCCCAGACAGACACAGCCTAGTCCTCATAGGGTTGGTTTCCCAGACACAACCTAGTTCTCATAGGGTTGGTTTCCCAGACACAGCCTAGTCCTCATAGGGTTGGTTTCCCAGACACAGCCTAGTCCTCATAGGGTTGGTTTCCCAGACACAGACACAGCCTAGTCCTCATAGGGTTGGTTTCCCAGATGCAGACACAACCTAGTCCTCATAGGGTTGGTTTCCCAGACACAGCCTAGTCCTCATTGGGTTGGTTTCCCAGACACAGCCTAGTCCTCATAGGGTTGGTTTCCCAGACACAGCCTAGTCCTCATTGGGTTGGTTTCCCAGACACAGCCTAGTCCTCATTGGGTTGGTTTCCCAGACACAGCCTAGTCCTCATAGGGTTGGTTTCCCAGACACAGCCTAGTCCTCATAGGGTTGGTTTCCCATATACAGACACAGCCTAGTCCTCATAGGTTTGGTTTCCCAGACACAGACACAACCTAGTCCTCATAGGGTTGGTTTCCCAGACACAGCCTAGTCCTCATAGGGTTGGTTTCCCAGACACAGACACAGCCTAGTCCTCATAGGGTTGGTTTCCCAGATACAGACACAGCCTAGTCCTCATAGGGTTGGTTTCCCAGACACAGCCTAGTCCTCATAGGGTTGGTTTCCCAGACACAGACACAGCCTAGTCCTCATAGGGTTGGTTTCCCAGACACAGACACAGCCTAGTCCTCATAGGGTTGGTTTCCCAGACACAGCCTAGTCCTCATAGGGTTGGTTTCCCAGACACAGCCTAGTCCTCATAGGGTTGGTTTCCCAGACACAGCCTAGTCCTCATAGGGTTGGTTTCCCAGACACAGCCTAGTCCTCATAGGGTTGGTTTCCCAGACACAACCTAGTCCTCATTGGGTTGGTTTCCCAGACACAGCCTAGTCCTCATAGGGTTGGTTTCCCAGACACAGCCTAGTCCTCATAGGGTTGGTTTCCCAGACACAGCCTAGTCCTCATAGGGTTGGTTTCCCAGACACAACCTAGTCCTCATTGGGTTGGTTTCCCAGACACAACCTAGTTCTCATAGGGTTGGTTTCCCAGACATAGCCTAGTCCTCATAGGGTTGGTTTCCCATATACAGACACAGCCTAGTCCTCATAGGGTTGGTTTCCCAGACACAGCCTAGTCCTCATAGGGTTGGTTTCCCAGACACAGCCTAGTCCTCATAGGGTTGGTTTCCCAGACACAGACACAACCTAGTCCTAATAGGTTTGGTTTCCCAGACACAGACACAGCCTAGTCCTCATAGGGTTGGTTTCCCAGACACAGACACAGCCTAGTCCTCATAGGTTTGGTTTCCCAGACACAGACACAGCCTAGTCCTCATAGGGTTGGTTTCCCAGACACAGACACAGCCTAGTCCTCATAGGGTTGGTTTCCCAGACACAGACACAGCCTAGTCCTCATAGGGTTGGTTTCCCAGACACAGACACAGCCTAGTCCTCATAGGGTTGGTTTCCCAGACACAGCCTAGTCCTCATAGGGTTGGTTTCCCAGACACAACCTAGTCCTCATAGGGTTGGTTTCCCAGACACAGCCTAGTCCTCATTGGGTTGGTTTCCCAGACACAGCCTAGTCCTCATAGGGTTGGTTTCCCAGACACAGCCTAGTCCTCATAGGGTTGGTTTCCCAGACACAGCCTAGTCCTCATAGGGTTGGTTTCCCAGACACAGCCTAGTCCTCATTGGGTTGGTTTCCCAGACAAAGCCTAGTCCTCATAGGGTTGGTTTCCCAGACACAGCCTAGTCCTCATAGGGTTGGTTTCCCAGACACAGCCTAGTCCTCATAGGGTTGGTTTCCCAGACACAACCTAGTCCTCATAGGGTTGGTTTCCCAGACATAGCCTAGTCCTCATAGGGTTGGTTTCCCATATACAGACACAGCCTAGTCCTCATAGGGTTGGTTTCCCAGACACAGCCTAGTCCTCATAGGGTTGGTTTCCCAGACACAGACACAGCCTAGTCCTCATAGGGTTGGTTTCCCAGATACAGACACAGCCTAGTCCTCATAGGTTTGGTTTCCCAGACACAGACACAGCCTAGTCCTCATAGGGTTGGTTTCCCAGACACAGACACAGCCTAGTCCTCATAGGTTTGGTTTGAGCCTTCCTCATAGGTTTGGTTTCCCAGACACAGACACAGCCTAGTCCTCATAGGGTTGGTTTCCCAGACATAGACACAGCCTAGTCCTCATAGGGTTGGTTTCCCAGACACAGACACAGCCTAGTCCTCATAGGGTTGGTTTCCCAGACACAGCCTAGTCCTCATAGGGTTGGTTTCCCAGACACAGCCTAGTCCTCATAGGGTTGGTTTCCCAGACACAGCCTAGTCCTCATTGGGTTGGTTTCCCAGACACAACCTGTTTCCCAGACACAACCTAGTCCTCATAGGGTTGGTTTCTCAGACACAGACACAACCTAGTCCTCATGGGTTGGTTTCCCAGACACAGACACAACCTAGTCCTCATAGGGTTGGTTTCCCATATACAGACACAGCCTAGTCCTCATAGGGTTGGTTTCCCAGACACAGCCTAGTCCTCATAGGGTTGGTTTCCCAGACACAGACACAGCCTAGTCCTCATAGGGTTGGTTTCCCAGATGCAGACACAACCTAGTCCTCATAGGGTTGGTTTCCCAGACACAGACACAACCTAGTCCTCATAGGGTTGGTTTCCCAGACACAGCCTAGTCCTCATTGGGTTGGTTTCCCAGACACAGCCTAGTCCTCATAGGGTTGGTTTCCCAGACACAGCCTAGTCCTCATAGGGTTGGTTTCCCAGACACAGCCTAGTCCTCATTGGGTTGGTTTCCCAGACACAACCTAGTTCTCATAGGGTTGGTTTCCCAGACATAGCCTAGTCCTCATAGGGTTGGTTTCCCATATACAGACACAGCCTAGTCCTCATAGGTTTGGTTTCCCAGACACAGACACAACCTAGTCCTAATAGGTTTGGTTTTCCAGACACAGACACAGCCTAGTCCTCATAGGGTTGGTTTCCCAGACACAGACACAGCCTAGTCCTCATAGGTTTGGTTTCCCAGACACAGACACAGCCTAGTCCTCATAGGGTTGGTTTCCCAGACACAGACACAGCCTAGTCCTCATAGGGTTGGTTTCCCAGACACAGACACAGCCTAGTCCTCATAGGGTTGGTTTCCCAGACACAGACACAGCCTAGTCCTCATAGGGTTGGTTTCCCAGACACAGCCTAGTCCTCATAGGGTTGGTTTCCCAGACACAGCCTAGTCCTCATAGGGTTGGTTTCCCAGACACAGCCTAGTCCTCATAGGGTTGGTTTCCCAGACACAGCCTAGTCCTCATTGGGTTGGTTTCCCAGACACAGCCTAGTCCTCATAGGGTTGGTTTCCCAGACACAGCCTAGTCCTCATAGGGTTGGTTTCCCAGACACAGCCTAGTCCTCATAGGGTTGGTTTCCCAGACACAACCTAGTCCTCATTGGGTTGGTTTCCCAGACACAACCTAGTTCTCATAGGGTTGGTTTCCCAGACATAGCCTAGTCCTCATAGGGTTGGTTTCCCATATACAGACACAGCCTAGTCCTCATAGGGTTGGTTTCCCAGACACAGCCTAGTCCTCATAGGGTTGGTTTCCCAGACACAGCCTAGTCCTCATAGGTTTGGTTTCCCAGACACAGACACAACCTAGTCCTAATAGGTTTGGTTTCCCAGACACAGACACAGCCTAGTCCTCATAGGGTTGGTTTCCCAGACACAGACACAGCCTAGTCCTCATAGGTTTGGTTTCCCAGACACAGACACAGCCTAGTCCTCATAGGGTTGGTTTCCCAGACACAGACACAGCCTAGTCCTCATAGGGTTGGTTTCCCAGACACAGACACAGCCTAGTCCTCATAGGGTTGGTTTCCCAGACACAGACACAGCCTAGTCCTCATAGGGTTGGTTTCCCAGACACAGCCTAGTCCTCATAGGGTTGGTTTCCCAGATACAGACACAACCTAGTCCTCATAGGGTTGGTTTCCCAGACACAGCCTAGTCCTCATTGGGTTGGTTTCCCAGACACAGCCTAGTCCTCATAGGGTTGGTTTCCCAGACACAGCCTAGTCCTCATAGGGTTGGTTTCCCCCAGACACAGCCTAGTCCTCATAGGGTTGGTTTCCCAGACACAGCCTAGTCCTCATAGGGTTGGACACACAGCCTAGTCCTCATAGGTTTGGTTTCCCAGACACAGACACAGCCTAGTCCTCATAGGGTTGGTTTCCCAGACACAGACACAGCCTAGTCCTCATAGGGTTGGTTTCCCAGACACAGACACAGCCTAGTCCTCATAGGGTTGGTTTCCCAGACACAGCCTAGTCCTCATAGGGTTGGTTTCACAGACACAGCCTAGTCTTCATAGGGTTGGTTTCCCAGACACAGCCTAGTCCTCATTGGGTTGATTTCCCAGACACAACCTAGTGTTTCCCAGACACAACCTAGTCCTCATAGGGTTGGTTTCTCAGACACAGACACAGCCTAGTCCTCATAGGGTTGGTTTCCCAGACACAGACACAACCTAGTCCTCATAGGGTTGGTTTCCCAGACACAGACACAGCCTAGTCCTCATAGGGTTGGTTTCCCAGACACAACCTAGTCTCATAGGGTTGGTTTCCCAGACACAGACACAACCTAGTCCTCATAGGGTTGGTTTCTCAGACACAGACACAACCTAGTCCTCATAGGGTTGGTTTCACAGACACAGACACAACCTAGTCCTCATAGGGTTGGTTTCCCAGACACAGCCTAGTCCTCATAGGGTTGGTTTCCCAGACACAGCCTAGTCCTCATTGGGTTGGTTTCCCAGACACAGCCTAGTCCTCATAGGGTTGGTTTCCCAGACACAGCCTAGTCCTCATAGGGTTGGTTTCCCAGACACAGCCTAGTCCTCATTGGGTTGGTTTCCCAGACACAACCTAGTTCTCATAGGGTTGGTTTCCCAGACACAGCCTAGTCCTCATAGGGTTGGTTTCCCATATACAGACACAGCCTAGTCCTCATAGGTTTGGTTTCCCAGACACAGACACAACCTAGTCCTAATAGGTTTGGTTTCCCAGACACAGACACAGCCTAGTCCTCATAGGGTTGGTTTCCTAGTCCTCATAGGGTTGGTTTCCCAGACACAGACACAGCCTAGTCCTCATAGGGTTGGTTTCCCAGACACAGACACAGCCTAGTCCTCATAGGGTTGGTTTCCCAGACACAGACACAGCCTAGTCCTCATAGGGTTGGTTTCCCAGACACAGACACAGCCTAGTCCTCATAGGGTTGGATTTCCCAGACACAGACACAGCCTAGTCCTCATTGGGTTGGTTTCCCAGACACAGCCAGACAGACACAGCCTAGTCCTCATAGGGTTGGTTTCCCAGACACAGCCTAGTCCTCATAGGGTTGGTTTCCCAGACACAACCTAGTCCTCATTGGGTTGGTTTCCCAGACACAGCCTAGTCCTCATAGGGTTGGTTTCCCAGATACAGACACAACCTAGTCCTCATAGGGTTGGTTTCCCAGACACAGGCTAGTCCTCATAGGGTTGGTTTCCCAGACACAGCCTAGTCCTCATAGGGTTGGTTTCCCAGACACAGCCTAGTCCTCATGGGTTTGGTTTCCCAGACACAGACACAACCTAGTCCTAATAGGTTTGGTTTCCCAGACACAGACACAGCCTAGTCCTCATAGGGTTGGTTTCCCAGACACAGACACAGCCTAGTCCTCATAGGTTTGGTTTCCCAGACACAGACAGAGCCTAATCCTCATAGGTTTGGTTTCCCAGACACAGACACAGCCTAGTCCTCATAGGGTTGGTTTCCCAGACATAGACACAGCCTAGTCCTCATAGGGTTGGTTTCCCAGACACAGACACAGCCTAGTCCTCATCGGGTTGGTTTCCCAGACACAGCCTAGTCCTCATAGGGTTGGTTTCACAGACACAGCCTAGTCTTCATAGGGTTGGTTTCCCAGACACAGCCTAGTCCTCATTGGGTTGATTTCCCAGACACAACCTAGTGTTTCCCAGACACAACCTAGTCCTCGTAGGGTTGGTTTCTCAGACACAGACACAACCTAGTCCTCATATGGTTGGTTTCCCAGACACAGACACAACCTAGTCCTCATAGGGTTGGTTTCCCAGACACAGACACAACCTAGGCCTCATAGGGTTGGTTTCCCAGACACAACCTAGTTCTCATAGGGTTGGTTTCCCAGACACAGACACAACCTAGTCCTCATAGGGTTGGTTTCTCAGACACAGACACAACCTAGTCCTCATAGGGTTGGTTTCACAGACACAGACACAACCTAGTCCTCATAGGGTTGGTTTCCCAGACACAACCTAGTCCTCATAGGGTTGGTTTCGCAGACACAGCCTAGTCCTCATTGGGTTGGTTTCCCAGACACAGCCTAGTCCTCATAGGGTTGGTTTCCCAGACACAGCCTAGTCCTCATTGGGTTGGTTTCCCAGACACAACCTAGTTCTCATAGGGTTGGTTTCCCAGACATAGCCTAGTCCTCATAGGGTTGGTTTCCCATATACAGACACAGCCTAGTCCTCATAGGTTTGGTTTCCCAGACACAGACACAACCTAGTCCTAATAGGTTTGGTTTTCCAGACACAGACACAGCCTAGTCCTCATAGGGTTGGTTTCCCAGACACAGACACAGCCTAGTCCTCATAGGTTTGGTTTCCCAGACACAGACACAGCCTAGTCCTCATAGGGTTGGTTTCCCAGACACAGACACAGCCTAGTCCTCATAGGGTTGGTTTCCCAGACACAGACACAGCCTAGTCCTCATAGGGTTGGATTTCCCAGACACAGACACAGCCTAGTCCTCATTGGGTTGGTTTCCCAGACACAGCCTAGTCCTCATAGGGTTGGTTTCCCAGACACAGCCTAGTCCTCATAGGGTTGGTTTCCCAGAAACAGCCTAGTCCTCATAGGGTTGGTTTCCCAGACACAACCTAGTCCTCATTGGGTTGGTTTCCCAGACACAGCCTAGTCCTCATAGGGTTGGTTTCCCAGACACAGCCTAGTCCTCATAGGGTTGGTTTCCCAGACACAGCCTAGTCCTCATAGGGTTGGTTTCCCAGACACAACCTAGTCCTCATTGGGTTGGTTTCCCAGACACAACCTAGTTCTCATAGGGTTGGTTTCCCAGACATAGCCTAGTCCTCATAGGGTTGGTTTCCCATATACAGACACAGCCTAGTCCTCATAGGGTTGGTTTCCCAGACACAGCCTAGTCCTCATAGGGTTGGTTTCCCAGACACAGCCTAGTCCTCATAGGTTTGGTTTCCCAGACACAGACACAACCTAGTCCTCATAGGTTGGTTTCCCAGACACAGACACAGCCTAGTCCTCATAGGGTTGGTTTCCCAGACACAGACACAGCCTAGTCCTCATAGGTTTGGTTTCCCAGACACAGACACAGCCTAGTCCTCATAGGGTTGGTTTCCCAGACACAGACACAGCCTAGTCCTCATAGGGTTGGTTTCCCAGACACAGACACAGCCTAGTCCTCATAGGGTTGGTTTCCCAGACACAGACACAGCCTAGTCCTCATAGGGTTGGTTTCCCAGACACAGCCTAGTCCTCATAGGGTTGGTTTCCCAGATACAGACACAACCTAGTCCTCATAGGGTTGGTTTCCCAGACACAGCCTAGTCCTCATTGGGTTGGTTTCCCAGACACAGCCTAGTCCTCATAGGGTTGGTTTCCCAGACACAGCCTAGTCCTCATAGGGTTGGTTTCCCATATACAGACACAGCCTAGTCCTCATAGGGTTGGTTTCCCAGACACAGCCTAGTCCTCATAGGGTTGGTTTCCCAGACACAGCCTAGTCCTCATAGGTTTGGTTTCCCAGACACAGACACAGCCTAGTCCTCATAGGGTTGGTTTCCCAGACATAGACACAGCCTAGTCCTCATAGGGTTGGTTTCCCAGACACAGACACAGCCTAGTCCTCATAGGGTTGGTTTCCCAGACACAGCCTAGTCCTCATAGGGTTGGTTTCACAGACACAGCCTAGTCTTCATAGGGTTGGTTTCCCAGACACAGCCTAGTCCTCTTTGGGTTGATTTCCCAGACACAACCTAGTGTTTCCCAGACACAACCTAGTCCTCATAGGGTTGGTTTCTCAGACACAGACACAACCTAGTCCTCATAGGGTTGGTTTCCCAGACACAGACACAACCTAGTCCTCATAGGGTTGGTTTCCCAGACACAGACACAACCTAGTCCTCATAGGGTTGGTTTCCCAGACACAACCTAGTTCTCATAGGGTTGGTTTCCCAGACACAGACACAACCTAGTCCTCATAGGGTTGGTTTCTCAGACACAGACACAACCTAGTCCTCATAGGGTTGGTTTCACAGACACAGACACAACCTAGTCCTCATAGGGTTGGTTTCCCAGACACAACCTAGTCCTCATAGGGTTGGTTTCCCAGACACAGCCTAGTCCTCATTGGGTTGGTTTCCCAGACACAGCCTAGTCCTCATAGGGTTGGTTTCCCAGACACAACCTAGTCCTCATTGGGTTGGTTTCCCAGACACAGCCTAGTCCTCATTGGGTTGGTTTCCCAGACACAACCTAGTTCTCATAGGGTTGGTTTCCCAGACATAGCCTAGTCCTCATAGGGTTGGTTTCCCATATACAGACACAGCCTAGTCCTCATAGGTTTGGTTTCCCAGACACAGACACAACCTGGTCCTAATAGGTTTGGTTTTCCAGACACAGACACAGCCTAGTCCTCATAGGGTTGGTTTCCCAGACACAGACACAGCCTAGTCCTCATAGGTTTGGTTTCCCAGACACAGACACAGCCTAGTCCTCATAGGGTTGGTTTCCCAGACACAGACACAGCCTAGTCCTCATAGGGTTGGTTTCCCAGACAAAGACACAGCCTAGTCCTCATAGGGTTGGATTTCCCAGACACAGACACAGCCTAGTCCTCATTGGGTTGGTTTCCCAGACACAGCCTAGTCCTCATAGGGTTGGTTTCCCAGACACAGCCTAGTCCTCATAGGGTTGGTTTCCCAGACACAGCCTAGTCCTCATAGGGTTGGTTTCCCAGACACAACCTAGTCCTCATTGGGTTGGTTTCCCAGACACAGCCTAGTCCTCATAGGGTTGGTTTCCCAGACACAGCCTAGTCCTCATAGGGTTGGTTTCCCAGACACAGCCTAGTCCTCATAGGGTTGGTTTCCCAGACACAACCTAGTCCTCATTGGGTTGGTTTCCCAGACACAACCTAGTTCTCATAGGGTTGGTTTCCCAGACATAGCCTAGTCCTCATAGGGTTGGTTTCCCAGACACAGCCTAGTCCTCATAGGGTTGGTTTCCCAGACACAGCCTAGTCCTCATAGGGTTGGTTTCCCAGACACAGCCTAGTCCTCATAGGTTTGGTTTCCCAGACACAGACACAACCTAGTCCTAATAGGTTTGGTTTCCCAGACACAGACACAGCCTAGTCCTCATAGGGTTGGTTTCCCAGACACAGACACAGCCTAGTCCTCATAGGATTGGTTTCCCAGACACAGACACAGCCTAGTCCTCATAGGGTTGGTTTCCCAGACACAGACACAGCCTAGTCCTCATAGGGTTGGTTTCCCAGACACAGACACAGCCTAGTCCTCATAGGGTTGGTTTCCCAGACACAGCCTAGTCCTCATAGGGTTGGTTTCCCAGATACAGACACAACCTAGTCCTCATAGGGTTGGTTTCCCAGACACAGCCTAGTCCTCATTGGGTTGGTTTCCCAGACACAGCCTAGTCCTCATAGGGTTGGTTTCCCAGACACAGCCTAGTCCTCATAGGGTTGGTTTCCCATATACAGACACAGCCTAGTCCTCATAGGGTTGGTTTCCCAGACACAGCCTAGTCCTCATAGGGTTGGTTTCCCAGACACAGCCTAGTCCTCATAGGTTTGGTTTCCCAGACACAGACACAACCTAGTCCTAATAGGTTTGGTTTCCCAGACACAGACACAGCCTAGTCCTCATAGAGTTGGTTTCCCAGACACAGACACAGCCTAGTCCTCATAGGTTTGGTTTCCCAGACACAGACACAGCCTAGTCCTCATAGGGTTGGTTTCCCAGACACAGACACAGCCTAGTCCTCATAGGGTTGGTTTCCCAGACACAGACACAGCCTAGTCCTCATAGGGTTGGTTTCCCAGACACAGACACAGCCTAGTCCTCATAGGGTTGGTTTCCCAGACGCAGCCTAGTCCTCATAGGGTTGGTTTCCCAGACACAACCTAGTCCTCATTGGGTTGGTTTCCCAGACACAACCTAGTTCTCATAGGGTTGGTTTCCCAGACATAGCCTAGTCCTCATAGGGTTGGTTTCCCATATACAGACACAGCCTAGTCCTCATAGGGTTGGTTTCCCAGACACAGCCTAGTCCTCATAGGGTTGGTTTCCCAGACACAGCCTAGTCCTCATAGGTTTGGTTTCCCAGACACAGACACAACCTAGTCCTAATAGGTTTGGTTTCCCAGACACAAACACAGCCTAGTCCTCATAGGGTTGGTTTCCAAGACACAGACACAGCCTAGTCCTCATAGGTTTGGTTTCCCAGACACAGACACAGCCTAGTCCTCATAGGGTTGGTTTCCCAGACACAGACACAGCCTAGTCCTCATAGGGTTGGTTTCCCAGACACAGACACAGCCTAGTCCTCATAGGGTTGGTTTCCCAGACACAGACACAGCCTAGTCCTCATAGGGTTGGTTTCCCAGACACAGCCTAGTCCTCATAGGGTTGGTTTCCCAGATACAGACACAACCTAGTCCTCATAGGGTTGGTTTCCCAGACACAGCCTAGTCCTCATTGGGTTGGTTTCCCAGACACAGCCTAGTCCTCATAGGGTTGGTTTCCCAGACACAGCCTAGTCCTCATAGGTTTGGTTTCCCATATACAGACACAGCCTAGTCCTCATAGGGTTGGTTTCCCAGACACAGCCTAGTCCTCATAGGGTTGGTTTCCCAGACACAGCCTAGTCCTCATAGGTTTGGTTTCCCAGACACAGACACAACCTAGTCCTAATAGGTTTGGTTTCCCAGACACAGACACAGCCTAGTCCTCATAGGGTTGGTTTCCCAGACACAGACACAGCCTAGTCCTCATAGGTTTGGTTTCCCAGACACAGACACAGCCTAGTCCTCATAGGGTTGGTTTCCCAGACACAGACACAGCCTAGTCCTCATAGGGTTGGTTTCCCAGACACAGACACAGCCTAGTCCTCATAGGGTTGGTTTCCCAGACACAGACACAGCCTAGTCCTCATAGGGTTGGTTTCCCAGACACAGCCTAGTCCTCATAGGGTTGGTTTCCCAGATACAGACACAACCTAGTCCTCATAGGGTTGGTTTCCCAGACACAGCCTAGTCCTCATTGGGTTGGTTTCCCAGACACAGCCTAGTCCTCATAGGGTTGGTTTCCCAGACACAGCCTAGTCCTCATAGGGTTGGTTTCCCAGACACAGCCTAGTCCTCTTAGGGTTGGTTTCCCAGACACAACCTAGTCCTCATTGGGTTGGTTTCCCAGACACAACCTAGTTCTCATAGGGTTGGTTTCCCAGACACAGCCTAGTCCTCATAGGGTTGGTTTCCCAGACACAGCCTAGTCCTCATAGGTTTGGTTTCCCAGACACAGACACAACCTAGTCCTCATAGGGTTGGTTTCCCAGACACAGACACAGCCTAGTCCTCATAGGGTTGGTTTCCCAGACACAGACACAGCCTAGTCCTCATAGGTTTGGTTTCCCAGACACAGACAGAGCCTAGTCCTCATAGTTTTGGTTTCCCAGACACAGACACAGCCTAGTCCTCATAGGGTTGGTTTCCCAGACATAGACACAGCCTAGTCCTCATAGGGTTGGTTTCCCAGACACAGACACAGCCTAGTCCTCATAGGGTTGGTTTCCCAGACACAGCCTAGTCCTCATAGGGTTGGTTTCACAGACACAGCCTAGTCTTCATAGGGTTGGTTTCCCAGACACAGCCTAGTCCTCATTGGGTTGATTTCCCAGACACAACCTAGTGTTTCCCAGACACAACCTAGTCCTCATAGGGTTGGTTTCCCAGACACAGCCTAGTCTTCATAGGGTTGGTTTCCCAGACACAGCCTAGTCCTCATTGGGTTGATTTCCCAGACACAGCCTAGTCTTCATAGGGTTGGTTTCCCAGACACAGCCTAGTCCCCATTGGGTTGATTTCCCAGACACAGACACAACCTAGTCCTCATAGGGTTGGTTTCCCAGACACAGACACAACCTACTCCTCATAGGGTTGGTTTCCCAGACACAACCTAGTTCTCATAGGGTTGGTTTCCCAGACACAGGCACAACCTAGTCCTCATAGGGTTGGTTTCTCAGACACAGACACAACCTAGTCCTCATAGGGTTGGTTTCCCAGACACAGACACAACCTAGTCCTCATAGGGTTGGTTTCCCAGACACAGACACAACCTAGTCCTCATAGGGTTGGTTTCCCAGACACAACCTAGTTCTCATAGGGTTGGTTTCCCAGACACAGACACAACCTAGTCCTCATAGGGTTGGTTTCTCAGACACAGACACAACCTAGTCCTCATAGGGTTGGTTTCACAGACACAGACACAACCTAGTCCTCATAGGGTTGGTTTCCCAGACACAACCTAGTTCTCATAGGGTTGGTTTCACAGACACAGACAGCCTAGTCATCATAGGGTTGGTTTCCCAGACACAACCTAGTTCTCATAGGGTTGGTTTCCCAGACACAACCTAGTTCTCATAGGGTTGGTTTCCCAGACACAACCTAGTTCTCATAGGGTTGGTTTCACAGACACAGACACAGCCTAGTCCTCGTGAAGATTCTCCATTGAGCATGTTCTTTAGTCCAGGATCCGGCTTAATCTGTGTCCAGGAAACCTGCCTTTTAAACGGATCAGTCTGACATTACTGGACTATTCTGGAATTACTGGACTGTCTCAAACACGGAATAGATTCAATGTTTATTATGCAGAGTGGAAAACTAATGCTAATATCTTACTTAAAGCCTGCAGCTATAATGCTTTATGTCTTATCATGTGGCTCACAGTATGCTATTTCTCTCTAGGACATTTTCAACCTTGTAATACATCATACCTGCATGCGATGGCAAGTGTTGCCCTGTTTATTCAACAGCTTGATAATCATTGTTGTTTGAATTGGCATATTATCAACATGTTTGTTTCAAGTAATAAAGTTTATTGTCCATATAAAGTTGTTGAGGTTTTTATGAAACAGGTGGAAATGGAGCATTGTTACGATGCCTGTTTATTCAGCAACGTTTGGATGTCACTTTCTATACTGAATGTATTTCAAACGATGGTGACTGCCAAGAGAGAGCTTCATCATAACACTGCTGCGTGCTACTTCCTGGTTTATGATATGATTTGGTTATGCAGCTGTGTGATAGTGTCTTCTCTATCAACCTGGACGATGAACACACACACACACACACACACACACACACACACACACACACACACACACACACACACACACACACACACACACACACACACACACACACACACACACACACACACACACCAACGATGAACACATACATCTATTACAATCACGATGTGAAACAAGGGTGTGCACTGTCAGATAATTAAGTCCATCAGAAACACTTCATTATCACACACACACACACACACACACACACACACACACACACACACACACACACACACACACACACACACACACACACACACACACACACACACACACACACACACACACACACACACACACACACACACACACACACACACACACACACACACACACACACACCCCCTGCCCCCATCATTTATTTATAATGTCGACATAGTCCTAATTTGTTTACAACCAGGACTCCACATTCAGACAGATATTTCATGGAAACAAATAAACAGGATCATTTCTGAATTTGTTTTAGCCTGTTGCCTTGGAGTGGGTTATTTAATATACTTGGGAGTGAAACAGAGAGCAGACGACTGGAAGATGTCAACGAGTTCTTGTCTGTTCTGTGAACTTTAGCACTGTTTAGTTGAATGTCTCTGTAGAGGACATATCACTTCGATAAATAAACCGCTGAAGATGAGACCTTTGCTACAACATGAAGACAGACCGGTCATATCAGGTCTCATCTTTCAGGATAGGAATCAGGATTTAGATTTAGGGTTGGGTTTGGAGACATAAATTGTGTTTATAGATGAAGTTGACATTTTGTCATGATGCTTGTGATCAGTATCCCTTGTAAGAGGCCCTGGCAGTAAGAGCATCAATGATTGGATAAACCACCTTGGAACAGTCTCCAGAGGAGACTTCAGACCTTTCAAAACAACATGTTGTTACTGCACATCTGTACTTATAATGCATGGAAATGATGGCGTGCTTGTGTAGGACCTGAGTTTCAACTTGCTCTTTCCTCTGCAGGGTGAGAAGGGACCAGCTGGGGAGCCTGGTGCAGAGGGGAAACCTGGGATAAATGTAAGATACTGTTTTGAATCCCATTCTGTTTATTATTCTGCATCATTCATTATTAACATTATAAACATAGTCAGTTGCCCTAAATAAATGTAAGGTCCTATCTTTGCTATTTTACTATCGTATGCTGTTTATTCGTTTGCATTGTTAATAATATAAACAGTGGCCTAAATAAATGTGCAGGTTAATTTAGGTTGAAAGGGTGTTGGAAGGGGCTCAGCCAGGTTAATTTAGGTTGGAAGGGGCTCAGCCAGGTTAATTTAGTTTGGAAGGGTGTTGGAAGGGACTCAGCCAGGTTAATTTAGGTTGAAAGGGTGTTGGAAGGGGCTCAGCCAGGTTAATTTAGTTTGGAAGGGTGTTGGAAGGGGCTCAGCCAGGTTAATTTAGGTTGAAAGGGTGTTGGAAGGGGCTCAGCCAGGTTAATTTAGTTTGGAAGGGTGTTGGAAGGGGCTCAGCCAGGTTAATTTAGTTTGGAAGGGGCTCAGCCAGGTTAATTTAGGTTGGAAGGGACTCAGCCAGGTTAATTTAGGTTGGAAGGGTGTTGGAAGGCGCTCAGCCAGGTTAATTTAGTTTGGAAGGGTGTTGGAAGGCGCTCAGCCAGGTTAATTTAGTTTGGAAGGGTGTTGGAAGGCGCTCAGCCAGGTTAATTTAGTTTGGAAGGGTGTTGGAAGGCGCTCAGCCAGGTTAATTTAGGTTGGATGGGTGTTGGAAGGCGCTCAGCCAGGTTAATTTAGGTTGGAAGGGGCTCAGCCAGGTTAATTTAGGTTGGAAGGGGCTCAGCCAGGTTAATTTAGGTTGGAAGGGGCTCAGCCAGGTTAATTTAGGTTGGAAGGCGCTCAGCCAGGTTAATTTAGGTTGGAAGGGTGTTGGAAGGCGCTCAGCCAGGTTAATTTAGTTTGGAAGGGTGTTGGAAGGGGCTCAGCCAGGTTAATTTAGTTTGGAAGGGTGTTGGAAGGCGCTCAGCCAGGTTAATTTAGTTTGGAAGGGTGTTGGAAGGCGCTCAGCCAGGTTAATTTAGTTTGGAAGGGTGTTGGAAGGCGCTCAGCCAGGTTAATTTAGGTTGGAAGGGTGTTGGAAGGCGCTCAGCCAGGTTAATTTAGGTTGGAAGGGGCTCAGCCAGGTTAATTTAGGTTGGAAGGGTGTTGGAAGGGGCTCAGCCAGGTTAATTTAGGTTGGAAGGGTGTTGGAAGGGGCTCAGCCAGGTTAATTTAGTTTGGAAGGGTGTTGGAAGGCGCTCAGCCAGGTTAATTTAGGTTGGAAGGGTGTTGGAAGGCGCTCAGCCAGGTTAATTTAGGTTGGAAGGGTGTTGGAAGGCGCTCAGCCAGGTTAATTTAGTTTGGAAAGGTGTTGGAAGGCGCTCAGCCAGGTTAATTTAGGTTGGAAGGGTGTTGGAAGGCGCTCAGCCAGGTTAATTTAGTTTGGCCTATTTACTTGTTTTTAGAACATTCTCTTGCCTGTCCCCTCTGTTCCCTCCCCGTCCGTGCTAATATTAGGTTAAAGTTGTTATTTAAAGCTAGCATGTGATATTTAAGGGTAAAGGGGACACCTGAGAAGACAGAATGTCTTGTATGCATGACTGCCATGTGAGCGAGTATCGTTTTTCTGATACGAGAACTAACTACGGGGCCTGGCTCAGTGGAAGACTACAGCCATGTAACCGTGCCCTAAGCAATCCACGTTCCACATGTATATGTCCTCAGCTTGTACAGTCATAGACGTATCAGGTGACAGAGAAAGAACACGTCTGGTGGCTCCGTAAAGACGATGACTGCAGCTCTATATCATCCCATCTGTTGTTTTTATGTGTTGAAGTATTAAATATAACCTTTGCAATAAGGTACGCTTCCTCTGAGTGTTGCTCTACTGTAAAATCTGAGATTTACACTTACAGTCAGTGATATCAAGTGTCAATTAGGACGTTTCCCTCTAGACTTTCTCACTGTGGTCAGCCTTTCGGTGTGGTTTCTGGAACTCAGTGGGTAGAGCATGGTGATTGTAATGTGAGGATTGTGGGTTTGATTCCCGGGGCCACCCCATACAAAAACATGTATGCAGGTAATGACTGTAAATCGCTTTCGATTAAAGCTTCTGCTAAATGTTAAGTCTACATCTGAACACTAATGATCAGGTTGTTTTCCAATAGACGTTCACACAAGGATCAGCCTCACAACCTAAGGTTATGGGTGATGTTCAGCTATGGAGGTGAATCGCTGAGCCAATGGAAACATTGTAAACAGCATTTTCTGCAGTAACCTCTGTGGTATTCGTTGGGCCTGGCCACTCTAGATATCTGTTACCCTTACGGGATCTGGTTCCAACGCAGCTTTGAAGGCAGTTCCCACTCACATGACACAAATCGCATACCTAAACGGCAACCTATTCCCTATGTAGTGCACTACTTTTGACCAGGGCCAGTAGGGTTGACCAGGGCCCATAGGGCTCTAGTCAAAGTAGGGCACTATGTGGGGAACAGGGTGCCATTAGGAACGCAGACACAACAGACAAGACAAACCCCTTACTGTAACTCTAACGGTGCATCTCTTAGTCTCTCCACACATGACAAAACTTCACCCTTCTTGTCTAAAGTGCCATTACCACCAGCCAGGCAGCCACTCTGGTTAGAAAGTGGCAGAGTGTGCGCCATAAATGGGACCCTATTCCCTATGTAGTGCACTACTTTAGTCCAGAGCACAATAAAGCGAATAGGTTGCCATTTGGGACTCAGGCAGCAAGTAAGTAAACATAATTAGTCTGCTGTCTTGAGAAATTCCCCTGCTACTCTCTCTCTCTCTCTCTCTCTCTCTCTCTCTCTCTCTCTCTCTCTCTATCCCTCTCTCTCTCTCTCTCTCCTCTGCTGCTCTCTCTCTCTGTCTCTCTCTCTCTCTCTCTCCCCTACTCTCTCTCTAGCCCCACTTCTCCCTCCCCACCATCTCCCTCACTCTCCCCTCCCTTCTTCCCTCCCCCTCTGTCTCT
Source organism: Oncorhynchus nerka (assembly GCF_034236695.1). NCBI lineage: Eukaryota > Metazoa > Chordata > Actinopteri > Salmoniformes > Salmonidae > Oncorhynchus > Oncorhynchus nerka. The sequence goes on from NW_027040416.1 coordinate 60,043, forward strand.
CTCTCCCCCTCCCTTCTGTTTATTTGCTAGCTGAAGCGGTAGATGTAGAGTGTGTACTGGGGAGCTGCCAGATTGTGTTGTTGTGGCCTGGGCGCTGTCGGAGCGAGGAAGGCACAGGGCTGTGTGTGTGTTGTGGCCTGGGCGCTGTCGGAGCGAGGGAGGCGCAGTGCTGTGTGTGTGTTGTGGCCTGGGCGCTGTCGGAGCGAGGGAGGCGCAGTGCTGTGTGTGTGTTGTGGCCTGGGCGCTGTCGGAGCGAGGAAGGCGCAGTGCCACGTGTATGGGTATATGTAGGTGTGTGCATGTGTGTGTTGTAGCCCGGGCGCTGTCGGAGCGAAGGAGTCACAGTGCCATGTGTGTAGGTATGTGTGTGTAGGTATGTGTGTGTAGGTATGTGTGTGTAGGTATTGTGGCCTGGGCGCTGTGGGAGCGAGGAAGGCGCAGTGCCACGTGTGTGGGTGTGTGTAGGTATGTGTGTGTAGGTATGTGTGTGTAGGTATTGTGGCCTGGGCGCTGTCTGAGCGAGGGAGGCACAGCGCCGTGTGTAATTAGCAAGGCTAGCGTACACAGCTCCCTGTAGTGTCTCACACTGTGCTGCTGCAGGAGAGACAGAGAGGAGAGAGACTGAGCAGAGTAGACCTGGGTTCAAATACTACTTGAAATCATTTCAAATACCAGGTATTGAATTTGCCTGGTGATATGTAACCAATGTAACCAACTGTAAACCCTAAAGTCAGCGCTAGAGTCAGTGCTAGAGCGAAGACTCAAAGCCTCCCATCCCTCCCTGCCTGCCTGTCATAAGGCCCAAGAGCACTGAGCAGAGGCTAACAAGAGTTGTCTCTCCAGCTCCCTCTCTCTCTCTTCCTGCCTAGATATGTGGTCTGAGCCCCAGCCTCTAAGCAAGGAGGCAGAGATATCATGGTCTTTACAGGTCTGATCCTAGGGTGACAGGACAGAGATATCATGGTCTTTACTGGTCTGATCCTAGGGAGACAGGACAGAGATATCATGGTCTTTATTGGTCTGATCTTAGGGAGACAGGACAGAGATATCATGGTCTTTACTGGTCTGATCTTAGGGAGACAGGACAGGGATATCATGGTCTTTACTGGTCTGATCTTAGGGAGACAGGACAGAGATATCATGGTCTTTACTGGCCTGATCTGAGGGAGACAGGACAGAGATATCATGGTCTTTACTGGTCTGATCTTAGGGAGACAGGACAGAGATCATGGTCTTTACTGGTCTGATCTTAGGGAGACAGGACAGAGATATCATGGTCTTTATTGGTCTGATCTTAGGGAGACAGGACAGAGATATCATGGTCTTTATTGGTCTGATCTTAGGGAGACAGGACAGAGATATCATGGTCTTTACTGGTCTGATCCTAAGGAGACAGGACAGATATATTATGGTCTTTATTGGTCTGATCTTAGGGAGACAGGACAGAGATATCATGGTCTTTATTGGTCTGATCTTAGGGAGACAGGACAGAGATATCATGGTCTTTATTGGTCTGATCTTAGGGAGACAGGACAGAGATATCATGGTCTTTATTGGTCTGATCTTAGGGAGACAGGACAGAGATATCATGGTCTTTACTGGTCTGATCCTAAGGAGACAGGACAGATATATTATGGTCTTTATTGGTCTGATCTTAGGGAGACAGGACAGAGATATCATGGTCTTTATTGGTCTGATCTTAGGGAGACAGGACACAGATATTATGGTCTTTACTGATCTGATCCTAGGGAGACAGGACAGAGATATCATGGTCTTTATTGGTCTGATCTTAGGGAGACAGGACAGAGATATCATGGTCTTTACTGGTCTGATCCTAAGGAGACAGGACAGATATATTATGGTCTTTATTGGTCTGATCTTAGGGAGACAGGACAGAGATATCATGGTCTTTACTGGTCTGATCCTAGGGAGACAGGACAGAGATATCATGGTCTTTATTGGTCTGATCTTAGGGAGACAGGACAGAGATATCATGGTCTTTACTGGTCTGATCCTAAGGAGACAGGACAGATATATTATGGTCTTTATTGGTCTGATCTTAGGGAGACATGACAGAGATATCATGGTCTTTACTGGTCTGATCCTAGGGAGACAGGACAGAGATATCATGGTCTTTATTGGTCTGATCTTAGGGAGACAGGACAGAGATATCATGGTCTTTACTGGTCTGATCCTAAGGACACAGGACAGATATATTATGGTCTTTATTGGTCTGATCTTAGAGAGACAGGACAGAGATATCATGGTCTTTACTGGTCTGATCCTAGGGAGACAGGACAGAGATATCATGGTCTTTATTGGTCTGATCTTAGGGAGACAGGACAGAGATATCATGGTCTTTACTGGTCTGATCCTAAGGAGACAGGACAGATATATTATGGTCTTTATTGGTCTGATCTTAGGGAGACAGGACAGAGATATCATGGTCTTTATTGGTCTGATCTTAGGGAGACAGGACAGAGATATCATGGTCTTTATTGGTCTGATCTTAGGGAGACAGGACAGAGATATCATGGTCTTTACTGGTCTGATCCTAAGGAGACAGGACAGATATATTATGGTCTTTATTGGTCTGATCTTAGGGAGACAGGACAGAGATATCATGGTCTTTATTGGTCTGATCTTAGGGAGACAGGACATCATGGTCTTTACTGGTCAGATATTATGGTCTTTACTGATCTGATCCTAGGGAGACAGGACAGAGATATCATGGTCTTTATTGGTCTGATCTTAGGGAGACAGGACAGAGATATCATGGTCTTTACTGGTCTGATCCTAAGGAGACAGGACAGATATATTATGGTCTTTATTGGTCTGATCTTAGGGAGACAGGACAGAGATATCATGGTCTTTACTGGTCTGATCCTAGGGAGACAGGACAGAGATATCATGGTCTTTATTGGTCTGATCTTAGGGAGACAGGACAGAGATATCATGGTCTTTACTGGTCTGATCCTAAGGAGACAGGACAGATATATTATGGTCTTTATTGGTCTGATCTTAGGGAGACATGACAGAGATATCATGGTCTTTACTGGTCTGATCCTAGGGAGACAGGACAGAGATATCATGGTCTTTATTGGTCTGATCTTAGGGAGACAGGACAGAGATATCATGGTCTTTACTGGTCTGATCCTAAGGAGACAGGACAGATATATTATGGTCTTTATTGGTCTGATCTTAGAGAGACAGGACAGAGATATCATGGTCTTTACTGGTCTCATCCTAGGGAGACAGGACAGAGATATCATGGTCTTTATTGGTCTGATCTTAGGGAGACAGGACAGAGATATCATGGTCTTTACTGGTCTGATCCTAAGGAGACAGGACAGATATATTATGGTCTTTATTGGTCTGATCTTAGGGAGACAGGACAGAGATATCATGGTCTTTACTGGTCTGATCCTAGGGAGACAGGACAGGGAAGGATAAAGGTCCAGCCTCCGCCTCTCTCTTCTCCGATCCCTCTCTGCATCTCTTTCTAACTGGGTTACTCTGAGGGAGACGGGACAGAGGAGGGGAGAGGAAATCAGAGGAAAATGAAGGGAGAGTAAAAGGGAGGAAAAGGTTCACTCTCTCCCTAAAGACATCATTATCTTCAGCAGACAGCAGAGAGGGAGAGAGGGGACCTTTCTCTAAAGATCAACAACATACATCATTTAGAAGTGGCCTCAGTATCAGCCCACTACCTTCTCTATTTTGTTCCTTCATACCACCACAGTGTTAAGCAGCAGACCTGGGTTCAAATACTATTTGAAATCTTTAAAACAATTTATAAGTTTGCTCTAGCCTGTCTGGAGTGCCAAAGGGCGGTGTTTGCAGTTTTGAGACTATCCTACTGGTCCAGTAAGACAGGCAAGCTCAATCAAGCCCAGATAAAGTATGATTCAAACAGTTTTTGAACCCAGGTCTTACAGGTGGTGAACTGTGCCAGGATGGATCTATACAGTAGGTTGAATACAGAGTGTTAAAACATGTAGGACGATATTTGGACAGTGGAATCAGAACAAATGTAAATACCTATTCAGAATGTTTTTTCTCATTCTGAACCCTTAACATTTGTGTAATAATTGAGTGAGTATTGTACTAGGTCCAGATGTCTGCATTTGCTGAAGAGGTACCATGACGACAGCTAGTCTTCCAGCGGTCCACTGGCTTTAGTGGGTGTATGAAACCTCTCCCTAGAAATAAACCATTTACATGACCAGGGCTATATCCCATCCAGTGGAAATGGGGCTTTTAAATCCAGGATGTATCACAAGCGGCCGTGATTGTGAGTCCCACAGGGCGGTGCACAACTGGCCCGGCGTCATCCGGGTTAGGCCGGTGTAGGCCGTGATTGTGAGTCGCACAGGGCGGTGCAAAACTGGCCCGGCGTCGTCCGGGTTAGGCCGGTGTAGGCCGTGATTGTGAGTCCCACAGGGCGGTGCACAACTGGCCCGGCGTCGTCCGGGTTAGGCCTGGTGTAGGCCGTGATTGTGAGTCCAACAGGGCGGTGCAAAACTGGCCCGGCGTCGTCCGGGTTAGGCCGGTGTAGGCCGTGATTGTGAGTCCCACAGGGCGGTGCACAACTGGCCTGGCGTCGTCCGGGTTAGGCCGGTGTAGGCCGTGATTGTGAGTCCAACAGGGCGGTGCACAAATGGCCCGGCGTCGTCCGGGTTAGGCCGGTGTAGGCCGTGATTGTAAATAAGGATTTGTTTTTAACTAACTTGCCTAGTTAAAAAAAATGTATATAAAAAAATATATATATATTTTTACATGTCCCTCCCAGTGCATGGTTCTAGTCTGTTACCGCACAGTTTAATCCACTACAAACTAAAGACATTCTGTTCAATCCATGGTCAGTTCAGGTACTGTGATGAGAAAAATCCCTTGACACACCGTATGGTGTTAATAACCTGGTTTATGGTCTGGATTATTTGAATGGCTTATGAGATCAGTACATGATCAAGTGTCAAAATATTTTCTACCTTAACTATTAACCTATAGAATACCGTAACTATAAACCTAATGTCACGATCGTTATAAGGAGTGGACCAAGATGTAGCGTGGTATGTTTCCATCCTTTTATTGGGAAGAGAAACTCAAAGAACAAAAACAATAAAGTTAAAAAAAAAAAAAAAGAAACGTGAAGCTCAAAGTGGTGCTCACAGGCAACTATACCTAGACAAGATCCCACAAAGCACAAAGGGGAAATGGCTGCCTAAATATGATCACCAAACAGAGACAACGATAAACAGCTGCCTCTGATTGGGAACCATACCAGGCCAACATAGAAATATAATCACCTAGATGCCCACCCTAGTCACACCCCGCCCTAACCAACATAGAGAATAAAAATCTATCTATGTTCAGGGCGTGACACCTACAGAATACCACTATAACTATAAACCTATAGAATACCACTATAACCCTATAGAATACCACTATAAACCTATAGAATACCACTATAAACCTATAGAATACCACTATAACCCTATAGAACACCACTATAACCCTATAGAATATCACTATAAACCTATAGAATATCACTATAACTATAAACCTATAGAATACCACTATAACCCTATAGAATACCACTATAACCCTATAGAACACCACTATAACCCTATAGAATATCACTATAAACCTATAGAATATCACTATAACTATAAACCTATAGAATACCACTATAACCCTGTAGAATATCACTATAACCCTATAGAACACCACTATAACCCTATAGAATATCACTATAAACCTATAGAATATCACTATAACTATAAACCTATAGAATACCACTATAACCCTATAGAATACCACTATAACCCTTTAGAACACCACTATAACCCTATAGAATACCACTATAAACCTATAGAATATCACTATAACTATAAACCTATAGAATACCACTATAAACCTATAGAATACCACTATAACTATAAACCTATAGAATACCACTATAAACCTATAGAATACCTATAACTATAAACCTATAGAATACCACTATAACCCTATAGAATACTATAACTATAAACCTATAGAATATCACTATAACTATAAACCTATAGAATACCACTATAACCCTATAGAATACCACTATAAACCTATAGAATACCACTATAAACCTATAGAATACCACTATAACCCTATAGAATACCACTATAAACCTATAGAATATCACTATAACTATATAAACCTATAGAATACCACTATAACCCTATAGAATACCACTATAACCCTTTAGAACACCACTATAACCCCTATAGAATACCACTATAAACTTATAGAATATCACTATAACTATAAACCTATAGAATACCACTATAACTATAAACCTATAGAATACCACTATAAACCTATAGAATACCTATAACTATAAACCTATAGAATACCACTATAACCCTATAGAATACCACTATAAACCTATAGAATATCACTATAACTATAAACCTATAGAATACCACTATAACCCTATAGAATACCACTATAACCCTATAGAATACCACTATAACCCTATAGAATACCACTATAAACCTATAGAATATCACTATAACTATAAACCTATAGAATATCACTATAAACCTATAGAATATCACTATAACTATAAACCTATAGAATACCACTATAACCCTATAGAATACCACTATAACCCTATAGAACACCACTATAACCCTATAGAATACCACTATAAACCTATAGAATACCACTATAAACCTATAGAATACCACTATAACTATAAACCTATAGAATACCACTATAACCCTATAGAATACCACTATAAACCTATAGAATACCACTATAAACCTATAGAATACCACTATAACTATAAACCTATAGAATACCACTATAACCCTATAGAATACCACTATAAACCTATAGAATACCACTATAACTATAAACCTATAGAATACCTATAAACTATAACCCTATAGAATACCACTATAAACCTATAGAATACCACTATAACTATAAACCTATAGAATACTATAAACCTAGAATAACCCTATAGAATACCACTATAGAAACCTATAGAATACCACTATAACCCTATAGAATACCACTATAACCCTATAGAATACCACTATAAACCTATAGAATATCACTATAACTATAAACCTATAGAATACCACTATAACCCTATAGAATACCACTATAAACCTATATAATATCACTATAACTATAAACCTATAGAATACCACTATAACCCTATAGAATACCACTATAAACCTATAGAATATCACTATAACTATAAACCTATACAATACCACTATAAACCTATAGAATACCACTATAACTATAAACCTATAAAATACCACTATAACCCTATAGAATACCACTATAAACCTATAGAATATAACTATAACTATAAACCTATAGAATACCACTATAACCCTATAGAATACCACTATAAACCTATAGAATATCACTATAACTATAAACCTATACAATACCACTATAAACCTATAGAATACCACTATAACTATAAACCTATAGAATACCACTATAACCCTATAGAATACCACTATGAACCTATAGAATACCACTACAAACCTATAGAATACCACTATAAACCTATAGAATATCACTAGAAACCTATAGAATACCACTAGAAACCTATAGAACACCACTATAAACCTACAGAATACCACTATAAACCTATAGAATACCACTAGAAACCTATAGAATACCACTATAACTATAAACCTATAGAATACCACTATAAACCTATAGAATACCACTATAACTATAAACCTATAGAATACCACTATAACCCTATAGAATACCACTATAAACCTATAGAATACCACTATAACTATAAACCTATAGAATACCACTATAACCCTATAGAATACCACTATAAACCTATAGAATACCACTATAACCCTATAGAATACCACTATAACCCTATAGAATACCACTATAAACCTATAGAATATCACTATAACTATAAACCTATAGAATACCACTATAACCCTATAGAATACCACTATAAACCTATAGAATATCACTATAACTATAAACCTATAGAATACCACTATAACCCTATAGAATACCACTATAAACCTATAGAATATCACTATAACTATAAACCTATACAATACCACTATAAACCTATAGAATACCACTATAACTATAAACCTATAAAATACCACTATAACCCTATAGAATACCACTATAAACCTATAGAATATAACTATAACTATAAACCTATAGAATACCACTATAACCCTATAGAATACCACTATAAACCTATAGAATATCACTATAACTATAAACCTATACAATACCACTATAAACCTATAGAATACCACTATAACTATAAACCTATAGAATACCACTATAACCCTATAGAATACCACTATGAACCTATAGAATACCACTACAAACCTATAGAATACCACTATAAACCTATAGAATATCACTAGAAACCTATAGAATACCACTAGAAACCTATAGAACACCACTATAAACCTATAGAATACCACTATAAACCTATAGAATACCACTTGAAACCTATAGAATACCACTATAACTATAAACCTATAGAATACCACTATAAACCTATAGAATACCACTATAAACCTATAGAATATCATATATCTAAGCGGATGTGCAGATCAGTTTATCATGAATATGTTCCTGCATCATAAATATCGATCCAGACCTGCAGATGAGAAACTGACACTCAGTGCTATACCAGTAGAGGATGTTGATCTCACATTAAAATGGCTCTGGGTGATTTATATTACTATTGGCAACGTCTTTGTTCTTTATTGACAACAGAAAGGTGTCTAATGTCTTTGTTCTTTATTGACAGCAGAAAGGTTTCTAATGTCTTTGTTCTTTATTGACAGCAGAAAGGTGTCTAATGTCTTTGTTCTTTATTGACAGCAGAAAGGTTTCTAATGTCTTTGTTCTTTATTGACAGCAGAATGGTGTCTAATGTCTTTGTTCTTTATTGACAACAGAAAGGTGTCTAATGACTTTGCCCTTTATTGACAACAGAAAGGTGTCTAATGTCTTTGTTCTTTATTGACAACAGAAAGGTGTCTAATGTCTTTGTTCTTTATTGACAACAGAAAAGTGTCTAATGTCTTTGTTCTTTATTGACAACAGAAAGGTGTCTAATGTCTTTGTTCTTTATTGACAACAGAAAGGTGTCTGTCTTTGATCTTTTTTGACAGCAGAAAGGTGTCTATTGTCTTTGATCTCTTTATTGACAACATAAAGGTGTCTGAAGTATTTGTTTGTTCCCAGGGTTTGAAAGGAGACTCAGGTCCTATTGGCCCCAAAGGTGATCAAGTAAGTCATAATCCTCATCTATGGTTTGGTTTTAAACATTAGTAAATAGCATGAGCTGATGCACACCCCAAACTGTTTTGTAGAGGGGCTGACTAACAAACAGTAAACTGTAGGCTAGGTGCTGACTAACAGAGAGTAAACTGTAGGCTAGGTGCTGACTAACAGACAGTAAACTGTAGGCTAGGTGCTGACTAACAGACAGTAAACTGTAGGCTAGGTTCTGACTAACAGACAGTAAACTGTAGGCTAGGTGCTGACTAACAGAGAGTCAACTGTAGGCTAGGTGCTGACTAACAGACAGTTAACTGTAGGCTAGGTGCTGACTAACGGAGAGTCAACTGTAGGCTAGGTTCTGACTAACGGAGAGTAAACTGTAGGCTAGGTTCTGACTAACGGTGAGTCAACTGTAGGCTAGGTTCTGACTAACAGACAGTAAACTGTAGGCTAGGTTCTGACTAACGGTGAGTCAACTGTAGAGAAAGATAGACAGTTGTGTACTCCATACATGTTCCCAACTATTTGATAGGAAAACTTAACCAACATTTCAACATGCATCGCCTTTTTCAGGGTGGCTTTGTATATTAACATTGTACAATCATGTACACTCATGGATAGATACCAACATTAGGAATAAACGGGTCATGTGACAAAGCACACCACCCAGGTAGCATTACTGATCCTCTGACCTCAGAATCCAATCTGTTTGACCACTGGTCATTTCACCAAACAGACTGAACATCATTGGAAAGGAACTACTATCATCATAGCACATTACAAACTTGATCTGCTGTCCAGCCCAGATTATAGCGTTGTACAGAGTCCAATATAGTATTTCTGATCAGTCAGACGTGCCAATTATTTATACCAGACACACCCTTCTATAAAACCTCATGCCTCACTGGTGGTCAGTGTAAACCCATTCTACTACCATATCATTAGACCTCTAAATGGGTACATGAGTTCAACCATTTCCATCATTGGAAAAGTCTAGACGGGTCCATCAAGCTGGGGATTTAAAGCATTCATAAAAACAGTGGAGACGTGATTATCAGCCGTCTTTATAGCCTGTTCATTGAAAGGGAATTTGATTTACAGTAGACAACTTCCTCTTATTGCAATTCAAAATACACATAGAAAAAAATCAATCTAATAGCACAGTGGGATTTCCTTGCTCTGTAAGAGATGGAATGTGTTCCGTTCTCTAATTAGTTACCGTATTGTTCATATTTACACGTACGGTACTCAGGCATGCACACATACACACATTAACTCACACTTTCATTATTGGTGAGGGAGCGGCTGTATGATTGTAGGGTTATGTGCACAGTCTTCCAGCCTTGAAGTTTTAATGAGCTATGCTATTTGTTTGGTTCTCTGAGGAGGGAGGGAGGGAGGGAGGGAGAGGAAGAGAGAGAGAGAGGGAGGGAGAGAGGGAGAGAGAGGGGGGGAGAGAGAGGGGGGAGAGGGGGAGAGAGAGAGGGAGGCGGGGGGAGAGAGAGAGAGAGAGAGAGAGAGAGAGAGAGAGAGGGGGAGAGAGGGGGAGAGAGGGGGGCAGGGGGGGAGGCAGGGAGAGGGGGGGGGAGGGAGGGAGAGAGAGAGAGAGGGAGGGAGGAGAGAGAGAGAGTGAGAGGGAGAGAGAACCAAATGAGTCTATTTTGTAGAGCTATCAGAGGAGGGGAAAATGTGATTATTTTGGGTGACAACTGTGAATACAACCAAAACGGTCATGAATAACTAATCAGTCATAAATAATCTTAACTTTCCAGATCATATAGACCTAATTGGTTAGTGAAATAAAGTTTGACAAATGTCTAAAAACTTTGTACCATGGTTGCAAGTCATTGTAAAGAAAATACTGTAGCTCAGTTGGTAGAGAATCGGTCTGGCGATGCCACGATAGTGGGGTCGACTCCTGGGACCGTAAGTAAAACATATATGCACGCCTGACTATAAGATTCTTTGGATAAAACGTCTGGTAAATGGCATGTAAGACAAGCAGTGAAGGAAGTCCTTTTTTAAAGCAGGACATAACACTTCTTCATTGACTTCAGTTATCCAGTACACTTATAGTCTCGCACTGATCTGACACACCATTAAGGAGGTTCTATTTAAAGGAAACTTGTTTTTTAAAAGAACACATGTATTCATTAAAAGAACACATGTATTCATTAAAAGAACACATGTATTCATTAAAAGAACACATGTATTCATTAAAAGGACACATGTATTCATTATAAAGGACACATGTATTCATTAAAAGGACACATATATTCATTAAAAGGACACATGTATTCATTAAAAGAACACATGTATTCATTAAAAGAACACATGTATTCATTATAAAGACACATGTATTCATTATAAAGGACACATGTATTCATTAAAAGGACACATGTATTCATTAAAAGAACACATGTATTCATTAAAAGAACACATGTATTCATTAAAAGAACACATGTATTCATTAAAAGAACACATGTATTCATTAAAAGGACACATGTATTCATTATAAAGGACACATGTATTCATTAAAAGGACACATATATTCATTAAAAGGACACATATATTCATTAAAAGGACACATGTATTCATTATAAAGGACATGTATTCATTAAAAGGACACATGTATTCATTAAAAGGACACATATATTCATTAAAAGGACACATGTATTCATTAAAAGGACACATGTATTCATTAAAAGGACACATGTATTCATTAAAAGGACACATGTATTCATTAAAAGGACACATGTGTTCATTAAAAGGACACATCCTTACAAAACGTAATTCAATGGATAGTGAACATATGTTATTTGAAAATCAGGCAGAGGGAAAGTTTTATATACTATAATGGAGAAATATCCATCTTGTGCATGTGAGAATAGATAGTAGAAGAAACAGATTAGAGTAGACCGGGGAGTTGAGAGGTACTGTTTACGTTGTGTCATGGGAAAATCGTCCATCAGATCTGATAATATCATGTTATCCACCTGCCTCTCTCTCTCTCTCTCTCTCTCACACACACACACATCGCCTGACAGAAAGGAGACACACACACACACCAACCACATCACCTGACAGAAAGGAGACACACACACACACTCACACATACACCACATCACCTGACAGAAAGAGCACACACACACTTACACACACACACCACATGCCCTGACAGAAAGTACACACACACACACACACACACACACACACACACACACACACACACACACACACACACACACACACACACACACACACACACACACACACACACACACACACACACACATTGCCTGACGTAAAGGACTGTCCCCAAACAGTCTTCATTTCCTGACACAAACATTGACCTTTAACCAGGACAGAGTCCCAAATGGCAACCTATTCCTTATATGGGATGGACAGCACACCAGACACAGGTTCCTAGGGAATAGGATGGACAGCACACCAGACATAGGTTCCTAGGGATTAGGATGGACAGCACACCAGACATAGGTTCCTAGGGAATAGGATGGACAGCACACCAGACATAGGTTCCTAGGGAATAGGATGGACAGCACACCAGACATAGGTTCCTAGGGAATAGGATGTCATGTGGTATGAAGACCAGACATAGGTTCCTAGGGAATAGGATGGACAGCACACCAGACATAGGTTCCTATATAATAGGATGGACAGCACACCAGACATAGGTTCCTAGGGAATAGGATGGACAGCACACCAGACATAGGTTCCTAGGGAATAGGGTGGACAGCACACCAGACATAGGTTCCTAGGGAATAGGATGGACAGCACACCAGACATAGGTTCCTAGAGAATAGGATGGACAGCACACCAGACATAGGTTCCTAGGGAATAGGATGGACAGCACACCAGACATAGGTTCCTAGAGAATAGGATGGACAGCACACCAGACATAGGTTCCTAGGGAATAGGATGGACAGCACACCAGACATAGGTTCCTAGGGAATAGGATGGACAGCACACCAGACATAGGTTCCTAGGGAATAGGATGGACAGCACACCAGACATAGGTTCCTAGGGAATAGGATGGACAGCACACCAGACATAGGTTCCTAGGGAATAGGATGGACAGCACACCAGACATAAGTTCCTAGGGAATAGGATGGACAGCACACCAGACACAGGTTCCTAGGGAATAGGATGGACAGCACACCAGACATAGGTTCCTAGGGAATAGGATGGACAGCACACCAGACATAGGTTCCTAGGGAATAGGATGGACAGCACACCAGACATAGGTTCCTAGGGAATAGGATGGACAGCACACCAGACATAGGTTCCTAGGGAATAGGATGGACAGCACACCAGACACAGGTTCCTAGGGAATAGGATGGACAGCACACCAGACATAGGTTCCTAGGGAATAGGATGGACAGCACACCAGACATAGGTTCCTAGGGAATAGGATGGGCAGCACACCAGACATAGGTTCCTAGGGAATAGGATGGACAGCACACCAGACATAAGTTCCTAGGGAATAGGATGGACAGCACACCAGACACAGGTTCCTAGGGAATAGGATGGACAGCACACCAGACATAGGTTCCTAGGGATTAGGATGGACAGCACACCAGACATAGGTTCCTAGGGAATAGGATGGACAGCACACCAGACATAGGTTCCTAGGGAATAGGATGGACAGCACACCAGACATAGGTTCCTAGGGAATAGGATGGACAGCACACCAGACACAGGTTCCTAGGGAATAGGATGGACAGCACACCAGACATAGGTTCCTAGGGAATAGGATGGACAGCACACCAGAAATAGGTTCCTAGGGAATAGGATGGACAGCACACCAGACACAGGTTCCTAGGGAATAGGATGGAAGCACAAGACATAGGTGCTAGGGAATAGGATGGGCAGCACACCAGACATAGGTTCCTAGGGACCGCTTGACATTTATTTAGATAGGATGGACAGCACACCAGACATAGGATCCTAGGGAATAGGATGGACAGCACACCAGACATAGGTTCCTAGGGAATAGGATGGACAGCACACCAGACACAGGTTCCTAGGGAATAGGATGGACAGCACACCAGACATAGGATCCTAGGGAATAGGATGGACAGCACACCAGACATAGGTTCCTAGGGAATAGGATGGACAGCACACCAGACATAGGTTCCTAGGGAATAGGATGTCATGTGGTATGAAGACCAGACATAGGTTCCTGATACTATTTGGAACTATTCCTTTAGTTATGCTATGCCAGGCAAGCTCAATCAAGCCCAGATAATGTTTTTGAAATGATGTGAAACAGTATTTGAACCCAGCTGTGGTGGACAACACACACACACACACAGCTAAATGAAGCAGTAACACAAGGTGCTGTTTATTTTGACTGACCTTTAAAGCTCTGCATGCACAAGCCCTCCCGCAAGCACCGCCGCTTGGCTCGACGTGGAGGTAACTTCTTCAGACATTTATTTAGAGTAGTAATAATCTCTGCCAGTATTTACGGTCTAAGAGAATGATTGAATATCAGCAATTCCTTTCCTTTCAAAATGAATCGTCTGAATGTGTATCACTTGACGTTCCGTGTTATACTCTACGTTGTGTATGATAGGTGCTGAGGAAAGATCCATATAAGAGTCACTCTTGACGTTCCGTGTTGTACTATACGTTGTGGATGATAGGTGCTGAGGAAAGATCCATATAAGAGTCACTCTTGACGTTCCGTGTTGTAAGGACGTTGTGTATGATAGGTGCTGAGGAAAGATCCATATAAGAGTCAGGGGCGTTCCGTGTTGTACTATACGTTGTGTATGATAGGTGCTGAGGAAAGATCCATATAAGAGTCACTCTTGACGTTCCGTGTTGTACTATACGTTGTGTATGATAGGTGCTGAGGAAAGATCCATATAAGAGTCACTCTTGACGTTCCGTGTTGTACTATACGTTGTGTATGATAGGTGCTGAGGAAAGATCCATATAAGAGTCACTCTTGACGTTCCGTGTTGTACTATACGCTGTGTATGATAGGTGCTGAGGAAAGATCCATATAAGAGTCAATAAATTGATGAATAACTAATGAGTTCAACCATAAAAAAACAACAGTTTCTCTCTCCCACAGGGCGATATGGGTCTTCAAGGTCTGCCTGGTCTAAGTGTAAGTATGCAGTCTTTTATGCAGCTGTCTTCATATGAATCTATACACACACACACACACACACACACACACACACACACACACACACACACACACACACACACACACACACACACACACACACACACAGACAGGGGGGATGAGGAGGGGGGATGAGGAAAGTGGAAGGAGGAGGAATGAGGGGGGATGAGGAGAGGGGAAGGAGGGGCATGAGGGGGGATGAGGAGAGGGGAAGGAGGAGGGAAGGAGGAGAGGGGAAGGAGGGGGAAGGAGGGGGATGAGGAGAGGAGGAGGGGGTGAGGGGGTGAGGAGAGGGTAAGGAGGGGGATGAGGACTGGGGAAGGAGGGGGATGAGGGGAAGGAGGAGGGGAGAGAGGGATGAGGGGGATGAGGATAGGGTAAGGAGGGGGGATGAGGACTGGGGAAGGAGGGGGGATGAGGGGAGAGAGGGATTTGGAACTGCTCAGGTGAACAGTCTCAGTGTCACATTACCATCCACCTCTGTGCTGTCTGGGAGGTCAGGCAAGGAGAGGCTAGACAGGTGTAGATGAGGATGGTTAACCCCCTCTCTCCACACCTCTCCTGGGGCTTGGAGCATGGTGGAGAGCAGGCAGGTAGACCACTGGTCTGGAGCTCTGGGGGGAACGATGGGAAGGGCAGGAAGAGATGAGAAGGGGGTGACAGGTAGCATCCATGGTGGACCTACATGTGTGAGAGAAGTTGAAGACATGGTTTCCTTCACTCTGTCTCAACTTTGAAGTTTTATTAGTCAAATTTAATCACGTATGCCGAATGCAACAGGTGAAATTCTTACTTTACAAGCCCTTAACCAACAATGCAGTTTTAAGAAACTGAAAATATTTACAAAGGAAAAAAAGTAACACAATAAAATAACAATAATGAGGCTATATACAGGGGGTACCGGGTCAATGTGCGGGGGTACAGGTTAGTCAAGCTCATATGTACATGTAGGTAGGGGTAAAGTGACTATGCATACATAATAAACAGTGAGTAGCAGCAGTGTAAAAACAAATGGAGGGGGGGGGGGGTTGTCAATGTAAATAGTCCTGGCGGCCATTTGATTAATTGTTCAGCAGTCTTATGGCTTGGTGGTAGAAGCTGTTAAAGAGCCTCTTGGACCTAGACTTGGTGCTCCGGTACCGCTTGCCGTGTGGTAGCAGAGAGAACAGTCTATGACTTGGGTGACTGGAGTCTTTTTTGGGCCTTCCTCTGACACCGCCTAGTATATAGGTGCTGGATGGCAGGAAGCTTGGCCCCGGTGATGTACTGGGCCGTACACACTACCCTCTGTAGCGCCTAATGGTTGGATGCTGAGCAGTTACCACACCAGACGGTGATGCAACCGGTCAGGATGCTCTCGATGGTGCAGCTGCAGAACTTTTTAGGGATCTGGGGACCCATGCCAAATCTTTTCAGTCTCCTAAGGGGGAATAGGTTTTGTCGTGCCCTCTTCACAACTGTCTTGGTGTGTTTGGACCATGATAGTTTGTTGGTGATGTGGACACAAAGGTAACTCTCGACCCGCTCCACTACAACCCCTTTGATGTTAATGGGGGCCTGTTTGGCCCTCCTTTTCTTGTAGTCCACAATCATCTCCTTTGTCTTGCCTTTGAGGGAGAGTTTGTTGTCCTGGCACCACACTGCCAGGTCTCTGGCCTCCTGCCTATAGGCTGTCTCATCGTTGTCGGTGAAACAGCCTATAGGCAGGAGGCCTTACCACCACTGTGTCGTTAATGATGGTGTTGGAGTCCGCGTGGCCAAGCTAGACTTGGGTGAACAGGGAGTACAGGAGGGGGCTAAGCACGCACCCAGCTCTCCTCTCTTCTCCTCAGCTCTCCTCTCCTCAGCTCTCCTCTCCTCAGCTCTCCTCTCCTCAGCTCTCCTCTCCTCAACTCTCCTCTCCTCAACTCTCCTCTCCTCAGCTCTCCTCTCTTCTCCTCAGCTCTCCTCTCTTCTCCTCAGCTCTCTTCTCCTCAGCTCTCCTCTCTTCTCCTCAACTCTCCTCTCCTATCTTCTTCTCTCTTCTCCTCAGCTCTCCTCTCCTCAACTCTCCTCTGCTCTCCTCTCTTCTCCTCAGCTCTCCTCTCCTCAACTCTCCTCTGCTCTCCTCTCTTCTCCTCCCCACTGACTCAGTCTAGGAGTTCCAGACGCCAGTCTCTCCCAATAGACCCTCAGCGTTTAGTGAATCCCAGTAGAAGCCTCAGCATGCTTCATGCATAGTGCTCCTATAATTGGGCTGGCTGCACTGTCTGCTTGTCCTCTCTAGTTCTGTTAACATGAGCCCAGGGGAGAGGGAGCTTAGTGGGAGCATAGCCTAGAAACTCCTAGAGAGACTGGTAGATTAATATACACACACATGCATGGGTGCACACACACTCACAGAGACGCACAATGCTCACACGCGCACACACAAACAATGCATGAACCCACGCACGTCCACACACACACTAATACACACAGGGCCTGGCTGGTGGTAATAGGGGAGGTGATGGGTGAAGATTAAGAGTATACTGTGAGTGGTTAGCTAATTATCTGCCCTGCCACGTCTCATTAGCACTGGAGCGAGGCAGAGTGTGTGTGACACCGTCCCTTTCATGTCACCCAAATACTTACCAAACCCCAACCGAAAACTGTCACCGTTGACGAGCTATTTACACTAGCTAATTATACATTAATAAGAGAGGAATCAGGATAACAGAAATTCTATCCTGGCTATCGAGAACACCATGGTTGGCGTTACCAGGTCTTCTCACAACAGACTTGTAAACAACATTGTGGTGATAGTGGACGTACTATCACTGAACACTTACCGAACGCTACCAAATGGTAGTATAGATGAACTAGCCGATATACCCCATTCAGTTTCCCTTTTACAAGTACTGTGTACATATGCTATACATTGAGAATGAATTGAGTTAGTAAAGCAGTGCTTTGTGAGATAGAACATTGTGTTTTATAGAGGGGCATCACGGTTCCTAGCTGTCATTCATGTTTACAGCCGCTGTCACAGATACCAAAGGCTTGTCAGCCGTCTTGTTAAACGATAGATTTCTGTCCACCGTTTTAAAGAGGCAATCTGTGATTTTAAAAAAACATTGAAGCTGCCACCCTGCCACAGTTTTGGTAAACGGCTAAGGACTGCCCATCCATGAGATCAAAATGATAGTTTTAACCATATTCTGAAGCTCAGCAGGGCGAGGCAACCCTGTTCCTGGAGTACACAGGTACTGCAGGGTTTTGTTCTAACTAGGCACCACACCTGACCAACTGAGCTAATTGATCAGTTCAGTGATTGTCTAAATTCAACACACCTGGTCTTCCAGGTCGATTAAATCAAAAACAGGAACTGCCTACCCCTGATGTGCAGTGTTTGTTTACAATTATATAGAAGCTTATATTTGGGGTTTTGATGGGGAACGACTGTTGAACTAAGCTCATGAAGCATTTGAAGTTATCATGGGTATATATCACCCCCCCCCAAAAAAAGTACAAAACTGGATGTACCAACTACAGATTGCACCTTTAAGCACAGAGACAGGGGCCTGTGAGTGACACATTCTGTACACGTGTCATGTTATGAATGGCTATTTTCTGCAGCTGCTGCTTCTAAGAAAAAGGCCTCAGTGTTTTTGCGAGGATGCCAATTGAAAGGGGACACCACTTATTTGGGATGGATGTGTAAGCTGATAGGTTGGTCTGTGGCCCTGAATGTGGACAGTAGTTTGTGAGGACAGACAACTCTGTCCGTCCGTCTGTCTGTCTGCCTGTCTGTCTGTCTGTCCGTCTGTCTGACTGTCTCCTGTCTGACTGTCTGTCCATCTGTCCATATGTCTGTCTGTCCTTTTGATTGTATGTCTGTCTACATACCTGTCTGACTGTCTGACTGTCTCCTGTCCGTCTGTCTGTCCGTCTGTCTGTCCATATGTCAGTCTGTCCTTTTGATTGTATGTCTGTCTGCTTCCCTCCCTTCCACCCACATCACCAGTAGGAGTCTGTCTGCTTCCCTCCCTTCCACCCACATCACCAGTAGGAGTGTGTCTGCTCCCCTCCCTTCCACCCACATCACCAGTAGGAGTCTGTCTGCTTCCCTCCCTTCCACCCACATCACCAGTAGGAGTGTGTCTGCTCCCCTCCCTTCCACCCACATCACCAGTAGGAGTCTGTCTGCTCCCCTCCCTTCCACCCACATCACCAGTAGGAGTGTGTGTGCTCCCCTCCCTTCCACCCACATCACCAGTAGGAGTCTGTCTGCTCCCCTTCCACCCACATCACCAGTAGGAGTCTGTCTGCTTCCCTCCCTTCCACCCACATCACCAGTAGGAGTCTGTCTGCTTCCCTCCCTTCCACCCACATCACCAGTAGGAGTGTGTGTGCTCCCCTCCCTTCCACCCACATCACCAGTAGGAGTGTGTCTGCTTCCCTCCCTTCCACCCACATCACCAGTAGGAGTCTGTCTGCTCCCCTCCCTTCCACCCACATCACCAGTAGGAGTGTGTGTGCTCCCCTCCCTTCCACCCACATCACCAGTAGGAGTGTGTGTGCTCCCCTCCCTTCCACCCACATCCCCAGTAGGAGTGTGACTGTGAAAGGCTCTAACCTGGGTTCAAATAGCACTGCTTGGACTCAGTCCCTTCTGACCCAAATTCACAGCAGCAGTTTTCAAAGAATTGTTACGAGATTACAAAAACCATAACCTGCCACATTCTGATCAATCTACAAATGTTGTTTTGTTCTTCTGATTGAACTATTTTGTATGGTGTATAATGTGTCTTCAATTAGACTGATATTGTAACTGTCATATTGTAGTTGTCATTGTTTTCTCTTGTTTGTTTCAGGTGGAGAAAGAGGGACTCAAGGGAGATCAGGTATATTCATATTTTCCTTGACATTTCATTGTTTTTATGTGGTACACTGAGTCTGAAGCTCATATCCTTATGTGCCCACCAACACATACCTCTCTATGCTGTTTTGACAGGCTGTTAAATAAACCAGACATGAAACCAAACAGCCCTCTCCTCCTGATCCAAATCAATTTGATGAAGTGCACTTTTTATTATGTAATTCGTCACGGAACAATGGCCCTGCCTAGGTCAGATTTACAATAGACCCAGGCCTACAGCAGTTTATATGAGGCCTTGTCAGAGGAGGAATGACAACTGCAGGAGTTATGTTGGAGAACTATGGGAGTTCCTAATATTGATGGTGTACGGACATGTGTTATCATTGTGAATGACAACTCTACAGTGTTCTTTGTCATTTGAAATGTTCAAAACATTGTTTGTTTGATTTAAAAAATATATGTTTTGGTAAAACTTTACTTAAAGCCTGCCGATATAATGCTTCATAACTTGTTATAAGCATATATGAGTCTTTATATTGTGGCATAATCAAATCAAATCAAATTATATTGGTCACATACACATATTTAGCAGATGTTATTGTGGGTGTAGCGAAATGCTTGTATTCCTAGCTTCAACATTGCAGTAGTGTCTAACAGTACAGTAGTATCTAACAGTGCAGTAGTATCTAACAGTGCAGTAGTATCTAACAGTAGTATCTAACAGTGCAGTAGTGTCTAACAGTGCAGTAATATATAACAGTGCAGTAGTATCTAACAGTGCAGTAGTATCTAACAGTGCAGTAGTATCTAACAGTGCAGTAGTATCTAACAGTGCAGTAGTATCTAACAGTGCAGTAGTATCTAACAGTACAGTAGTGTCTAACAGTACAGTAGTATCTAACAGTGCAGTAGTATCTAACAGTGCAGTAGTATCTAACAGTACAGTAGTATCTAACAGTGCAGTAGTATCTAACAGTGCAGTAGTGTCTAACAGTACAGTAGTATCTAACAGTGCAGTAGTATCTAACAGTACAGTAGTATCTAACAGTGCAGTAGTATCTAACAGTGCAGTAGTATCTAACAGTGCAGTAGTATCTAACAGTACAGTAGTATCTAACAGTGCATCTAACAGTGCAGTAGTATCTAACAGTGCAGTAGTATCTAACAGTGCAGTAGTATCTAACAGTGCAGTAGTGTCTAACAGTGCAGTAGTATCTAACAGTAGAATCTAACAGTGCAGTAGAATCTAACAGTGCAGTAGTATCTAACAGTGCAGTAGTATCTAACAGTACAGTAGTATCTAACAGTGCAGTAGTATCTAACAGTGCAGTAGTGTCTAACAGTGCAGTAGTATCTAACAGTGCAGTAGTATCTAACAGTGCAGTAGTATCTAACAGTGCATAGTATCTAACAGTGCAGTAGTGTCTAACAGTGCAGTAGTGTCTAACAGTGCAGTAGTATCTAACAGTGCAGTAGTATCTAACAGTACAGTAGTATCTAACAGTGCAGTAGTATCTAACAGTGCAGTAGTGTCTAACAGTGCAGTAGTGTCTAACAGTGCAGTAGTATCTAACAGTGCAGTAGAATCTAACAGTGCAGTAGTATCT
Source organism: Oncorhynchus nerka (assembly GCF_034236695.1). Taxonomy (NCBI): domain Eukaryota; kingdom Metazoa; phylum Chordata; class Actinopteri; order Salmoniformes; family Salmonidae; genus Oncorhynchus; species Oncorhynchus nerka. The sequence continues at coordinate 81,953 of NW_027040416.1, forward strand.
AACAGTGCAGTAGTATCTAACATTTCACAACAATACACAGAAATCTAAAAGTAAAAGAATGGAATTAAGAAATATATAAATCTTAGGACAAGCAATGTTGGAGTGGCATTGACTAAAATACAGTAGAATAGAATACAGTATATAGATATGACTAGTGTTCCATTATTAAAGTGACTAGTGTTCCATTATTAAAGTGGCCAGTGATTCCATGTCTATGTATATATGTCAGCAGCCTCTGCAGGGTTGAGTAACCGAGTGGTAGCCGGCTAGTGATGGCTGTTTAACAGTCTGATGGCCTTGGGATAGAAGCTGTTATTCAGTCTCTCGGTCCCAGCTTCTATGCACCTGTACTGACCTCTACTTCTCGATGATAGCGGGGTCAACAGGCCGTTACTCGGGTGGTTGATGTCCTTGATTATCTTTTTGGCCTTCCTGTGACATCGGGTGCTGTAGGTGTCCTGGAGGGCAGGCAGTATGATCTCAGTGATGCGTTGGGCAGACCGCACCACCCTCTGGAGAGCGCTGCGGTTGCGGGCGGTGCAGTTGCCGTACCAGGCGGTGATACAGCCTGACAGGATGCTCTCAATTGTGCATCTGTAAAAGTTTGTGAGGGTTTTAGGGGCCAAGACAAGGTTGAAGAGACACTGTTGCACCTTCTTCACCACGCTGTCTGAGTGGGTAGACCATTTCAGTGTCTGTGATGTGTACGCCGAGGAACTTGACGCTTTCCACCTTCTCCACTGCGGTCACATCAATGTGGATAGAGGCTTGTTCCCTTTGCTGTTTCCTGAAGTCCACCATCAGCTCCTTTGTTTTGTTGACGTTGAGGGAGAGGTTATTTTCCTGACACCACACTCCGAGGGCCCTCACCTCCTCCCTGTAGGCTGTCTTGTTATTGTTGGTAATCAGGCCTACTACTGTTGTGTCATCTGCAAACTTGATGATTGAGTTGGAGGTGTCTTACACCTATGTACCAGTCTTACACCTATATAACCAGTCTTACACCTATATAACCAGTCTTACACCTATGTACCTGTCTTACACCTGTCTTACACCTATACAACCAGTCTTACACCTGTCTTACACCTATGTTACCAGTCTTACACCTGTCTTACACCTGTCTTACACCTATGTTACCAGTCTTACACCTGTCTTACACCTGTCTTACACCTGTCTTACACCTGTCTTACACCTATGTTACCAGTCTTACACCTGTCTTACACCTGTCTTACACCTGTCTTACACCTATGTTACCAGTCGTACACCTGTCTTACACCTGTCTTACACCTATGTTACCAGTCTTACACCTGTCTTACACCTGTCTTACACCTGTCTTACACCTATGTTACCAGTCTTACACCTGTCTTACACCTATGTTACCAGTCTTACACCTATATAACCAGTCTTACACCTATGTTACCAGTCGTACACCTATATAACCAGTCTTACACCTATGTTACCAGTCGTACACCTATATAACCAGTCTTACACCTATGTTACCAGTCTTACACCTATATAACCAGTCTTACACCTATGTTTTGCATCTGACAGTGTCCACCAGGCCTAACTGGAGATATGGTACGCCCAGCGCCAGCAATTAAACTTGAATGAAATCAAATCTAGGTATTTTCATACAGCAATTAAGCCAACTAGGCAGCCAGTGGTCTTTGTGCTGCACAGGAGGTTGGTGGCATCTTAGTTGGGGAGAACAGGCTAGTGGTAATGACTGGAGCGGAATCAGTGGAATGGTATCAAATACATCAAACACATGGTTTCCAGGTGGTTGATGCCATTCCATTTGCTCTGTTCCAGCCATTATTATGAACCGTCCTCCTGTCAGCAGCCTCCCCTGGTGTGCTGAGAACATGTGGATCTAACATCTGTCTCCATAGCGGCTTTATAAGCAACAAGCTGTTAACCCATAGCCTGATCCAGGATCTGTTTGTGCTGCCTTTCTAACTCATATTGTCATTTGCAACAGGTCTGGGATGAGGCCATGAGTTTACATCTGTCTCCACAGAAACAAGCTGGACACACACTCATTCCAAAACTGAATGCCATCCAACCGGCCTATCTAGGAATCCATCCAGTATCCAGCTAGCCTGGTCCATTGCTGTCCTTGTCGAGCCAATCTTCCTTTGGCATGGCAATGAGTAGGAAGGCATTGGCATGATAGCACAAACAGATCTGGCACCAGGCTAGCATCCAGCCCCTCTCTCTCTCTCTTATACAGAAGCAACATTTCAACAAATAGCAGAATATCAAAGGCGTATCAAACAGAGGAATGCTAGGCTATGTGTCCAGTTTACTGGTGCTATGAGAGGCCTAGACCGTGAAGCTTGGGTAACGCAACACCCATAGCCTGGCCATACACAAATGACAGCCCTGCTCTGATACCCTTCTGTCTTCTGTCCCTAGGGATCCCCTGGGTTGCCAGGTCAGACGGGGGCTCTAGGCAAAGAGGGAAAAAGGGTGAGTAAACGCCACACACACAATCACACACGGGCACTGCTACTCTTTGTGTGGCCTGGGCTGGGCCTTTCTCCTGCTTCTGGACCCCTTCCCCTGGGGACTGCCTGACAACAGCTGAGGACAGCGTGTGGAGTGGATGTAGGGTCCGGAGTTGGCCTGGGTGGGCCTGGTAGGGTCGAGCCCTGGGGGAATGCTAATAGTTGGACTAGGTTTAATAAATGTCTCTGAGAGGTCAACATGACTGGCAGCACACGTGGCCAGTCCCAGCAGGCAGCTGTCCTAAGCAGTGTTATGTTTTCTATAAAGGGCCATACAGGGTTAAAAGAACAATGGCTGTGACTGTACAAACAAGAACATTCCAGTTCTACCCGGTTGGCCCACTTGGATTTCACCTCTTGCTACAGTCGAGCAGTCTTAGAGCTCTCACCAATTCCTAGAGGTACTGCAGTGGTCAATGTAATTTTTACATTGTAGTCATTTAGCAGACGCTCTTATCCAGAGCGACTTACAGTAGTGATTGTATACATCTTTTAACATTGTAGTCATTTAGCAGACGCTCTTATCCAGAGCGACTTACAGTAGTGATTGTATACATCTTTTTACATTGTAGTCATTTAGCAGACGCTCTTATCCAGAGCGACTTACAGTAGTGATTGTATACATCTTTTTACATTGTAGTCATTTAGCAGACGCTCTTATCCAGAGCGACTTACAGTAGTGATTGTATACATCTTTTTACATTCAACTTAGCCTTGATTAAACTACAGCATGCATGTTATGTTGCAGTGATCCTGTGATGCTTCAGATGCAGGATCTTCATTTGATTGTTGAGAGTTGAGATTGTCCCGTTATGTTGGTTTTCAAACGTAAGTAGTGTAAGTATAGTCTATTCACTTTAGAAGCCAATCCAAAAGGTGACTTGTTAGAGGCCTGATTGGTCTCACACTTTTTCTCCATCCCTAGCAAACACAGCTGGTTAATCAACTTGCATTCTAAACTGAAGATCATGATTAGGTGATTTAATTATTTATTTTATTTCACCTTTATTTAACCAGGTAGGCTAGTTGAGAACAAGTTCTCATTTACAACTGCGACCCGCCCAAGATAAAGCAAAGCAGTTCGACAGATACGACAACACAGTTACACATGGAATAAACAAACATACAGCCAATGATACAGTAGAAAAAAGTCTATATACAGTGTGTGCAAATGTGGTAAGATAAGGGAGGTAAGGCAATAAATATGCCATGGTGGCGGTGTAATTACAATATACCAATAAACACTGGACTGATTGATGTGCAGAAGATGAATGTGCAAGTAGAGATACTGAGATACTGGGGTGCAAAGGAGCAAGATAAATAAATAAATACAGTATGGGGATGAGGGAGTTGGATGGGCTATTTACAGATATGTACAGCTATGTACAGGTGCAGTGATCTGTAAGCTGCTCTGACAGCTGGTGCTTAAAGCTAGTGAGGGAGATAGAAGCCTCCAGTTTCAGTGATTTTTGCAGTTCGTTCCAGTCATTGGCAGCAGACAACTGGAAGGAAAGGCGGCCAAATGAGGAATTGGCTTTGGGGGTGACCAGTGAGATATACCTGGTGGGTGCTGCTATGGTGACCAGTGAGCTGAGATAAGGCGGGGCTTTACCTAGCAGAGACTTGTAAATGACCTGAAGCCAGTGTGTCCGGTGACGAGTATGAAGCGAGGGCCAGCCAATGAGAGCGTACAGGTCGCAATGGTGGGTAGGATATAGAGCTTTGGTGACAAAACGGATGGCACTGTGATAGACTGCATCCAATTTGTTGAGTAGAGTGTTGGAGGCTATTTTATAAATGACATTGCCGAAGTCGAGGATCAGGAAGGCTGGTCAGTTTTACGAGGGTATGTTTGGCAGCATGATTGAAGGATGCTTTGTTGCGACATAGGAAGCCGATTCTAGATTTCATTTTGGATTGGAGATGCTTAATTAATGTGAGTCTGGAAGGAGAGTTTACAGTCTAACCAGACACCCAGGTATTTGTAGTTGTCCACATATTCTAAGTCAGAGCCGTCCAGAGTAGTGATGCTGGACGGGCGAGCAGGTGCGGGCAGCGATCGATTGAAAAGCATGCATTTAGTTTTACTTGCATTTAAGAGCAGTTGGAGGCAACGGAAGGAGAGTTGTATGGCATTGAAGCTCGTCTGGAGGTTAGTTAACACAGTGTCCAAAGAAGGGCCAGAAGTATACAGAATGGTGTCGTCTGCGTAGAGGTGGATGAGAGAATCACCAGCAGCAAGAGCGACATCATTGATGTATACAGAGAAGAGAGTCTGCCTGAGAATTGAACCCTGTGGCACCCCCATAGAGACTGCCAGAGGTCCAGACATCAGGCTCTCCGATTTGACACTGAACTCTGTCTGAGAAGTAGCTAGTGAACCTGGCAAGGCAGTCTGCCGATAAGAATGTGGTGATTGACAGAGTCGAAAGCCTTGGCCAGGTCGATGAAGATGGCTGCATAGTAATGTCTCTTATCGATGGTGGTTATGATATCATTTAGGACCTTGAGGGTGGCTGAGGTGCACCCATAACCGGCTCTGAAACCAGATTGCATAGCGGAGAAGTTACGGTGGGATTCGAAATGGTTGGTAATCTGTTTGTTAACTTGGCTTTCGAAGACCTTAGAAAGGCAGGGTAGGATAGATATACTGTAGGTCTGTAGCAGTTTGGGTCTAGAGTGTCTCCCCTTTGAAGAGGGGGATGATCGCGGCAGCTGTCCAATCTTTGGGAATGTCAGACGATACGAAAGAGAGGTTGAACAGGCTAGTAATAAGGGTTGCATCAATTTTGACAGATAATTTTAGAAAGAGAGGGTCCAGATTGTCTAGCCCCGCTGATTACTGGAGTCAGGTGTGTTTGCTGGGGCTGGGGCAAAACTGTGACACCAATCAGGCCATCGAGGACTGGAATTGGCCACCTTGTGTTAGAGGAATGTGATTGTTGTTCCCAACCCCTGTTACTAGCCTGTTGAACCTCTCTTTCGTGTAGAAGATAAACGTCATAACATAAACCACCACTCAGCCCTCAATAAATCTTCTGTAACAGCCCAATGTCCATAACTGAGCCAGTATCGTCATCTGTGAAGAAATAATAATTGACTGCCGTAATCGGTGTCCTTGTTTGTAATAGTTTGTTATGACGTCAGAGCCAAACTCTCAGAGGGCAGGGGGAGCCTCGT
>NW_027040416.1:92642-130142 GCF_034236695.1 Oncorhynchus nerka
GTGGTGTAGGGATTTGGGGGTTTTACACTGTAATGCTGCTCGGCATTGGCAGCATATGGACATCAGGCTGTGTCCCAAATGGCTATTCCCTAAATAGAGCACTATTTTTCTGTATAGCACTATGCACCCTTGTAATAAATAGTGTGCTACAAATGGAATAGTGTGACATTTGGGTCTGTTATAAGACAGAGAGAAGTCTGGACTGAGTACTTTGAAAGGAGCATGTTGTTTCGTGCATGTTGAAGGGAATGAGACGTGAGGATCTGGGATTTGACCGTGTGAAGCTTGTTGGCATTGGCAGCCTCTGGGCATTAGTGTCTGTGATAAGACTGAACCGATGACTGAGTAACTGAATATCTTCCCTGTTAGGGCAATACATCTGGACTCATCTTCTGAGCTATCAACAGAATCACAGTGTTGCTCTCCTTCCTCCCTTCACTACTAACTAGCTCAACTACAACGCTGGTACAATGGGCTCCTGAGTGGCACAGCGGTCTGAGGCACTGAATCTCAGTGCTAGAGGCATCACTACAGACACTCTGGTTCAGCGGTCTGAGGCACTGAATCTCAGTGCTAGAGGCATCACTACAGACACCCTGGTTCGAATCCAGGCTGTGTCACAACCGGCTGTGATTGGGAGTCCAATAGGGCGGCGACACAATTGGCCCAGCTCACATCACACAGGAGCACACCTCTCACATCACACAGGAGCACACTGCTCACATCACACAGGAACACACTGCTCACATCACACAGGAGCACACCTCTCACATCACACAGGAGCACACCTCTCACATCACACAGGAGCACACCTCTCACATCACACAGGAGCACACTGCTCACATCACACAGGAGCACACCGCTCACATCACACAGGAGCACACCTCTCACATCACACAGGAGCACATCTCTCACATCACACAGGAGCACACCTCTCACATCACACAGGAGCACATCTCTCACATCACACAGGAGCACACCGCTCCAAGCTGGTTTATCACAACATACACTGCTTTGGGAAGCTGCTAGCTACAGAGTATTGTGAGGATTCAGTACAAACATGTGTTTACTGCTGGGCAAGGCAGTGGGTAGCTGTGGATGAATATGTGTGTGTGTATCACACAAAGCAGGCTAGGTGTTGGAGCTCTGAGCCATGCCCTATGGGAGACATACGCCGTATTAGATGCATGACTGTACTAGTTAAATGTATTTAAAGCCCTCTGATAAAATGAGCCAGAAGTCTACGGTATAGTGATTCCCTTGTTTTGGTTGGTATATTATATCTGATGACCTTTTTCAATGTTGAGCAGCAGAGTAGAGATTAGCACAATCAAATAAATGATTTCTTACATGTTATTACAATAATTGTCTATTGCTAATAATTCACTTTAGTCTTTGATGTATTGTGCATCAGGAAGAGGAACCGACTTGGGGCATACACACTGTACTGTAGGGGCAGGAAGGAGAGGCCTCTTCCCTTAGTCTTGCATGGTTTTGGGAAACGCATGGCTCTGAGAGACACACGTATTGTGCAGCATTTGTTTTTATGAGACACAGTCTGATACTAGGACTGGATAACGGATGAAACTCCAGCAAGCCTTGAGGACCCTCCACAGAACAACTCATCTGGCTACGGATGTCGGATGTGTACTGAGGAGAAGAATTCTGAGTGATCATCCCTAGTGCAGATGTTTTATTTTGGTCAAGAGATTCAACAACTTTCCTTCCTCGTTGTGAGTTACTGAACACAAAGTGTTGAGTAGAAGTTGTGACACACAATACATGTACAGCATGTAGAGTTTAGCAGACAGGCAACACGTGGGAAACATACGTGTTTAAACGTAAACGTGGAGAGGTTATACGTGACTATTACCATGGAGACAGGAAGAGTAAACTTATCCTAGTCTATGTGCCATAACAGACATGTGTCACATTCTGACCTCTTCTTTCATCTGAACTCTTCAACCCCCACCATCATCATCTTCCAAAATGGCAGCATCTTTGTTGAGAGGAGCTATCTGTCCTTGTACCTTAGCTGTAAAATGTCATTGCGTGGGAGCCACAACAACACATGAGCAGCATGCCAGTCCGGTCAAATAGCAGAGGACAAAACAGAGTGATGAAAGGATAGAAAGCAATAGATGACCTAGTCAGTCAGTCAGTCAGCAGAAACAGTCAGTCAGTCGGCAGAGACAGTCAGTCAGTCAGTCAGCAGAGTTAGTCAGTCAGCAGACTCAGTCAGTCAGTCAGCAGAGTCAGTCAGTCAGCAGAGTCAGTCAGTCAGCAGAAACAGTCAGTCAGTCAGTAAGCAGAGTCAGTCAGTCAGTCAGTCAGTCAGCAGAGTCAGCCAGCAGAGTCAGTCGGCCAGCAGAAACAGTCAGTCAGCAGAGTCAGTCAGTCAGCAGAGACAAACAGTCGGTCATCAGAGACAGTCAGTCAGCAGAGTCAGTCAGTCAGTCAGCAGTCAGTCAGTCAGCAGAAACAGTCAGTCAGTCAGTAAGCAGAGTCAGCCAGCAGAGTCCGTCAGTCAGCCAGCAGAGTCAGTCAGCCAGCAGAGTCAGTCAGTCCGCAGAGTCAGTCAGTCAGCAGAGACAAACAGTCGGTCATCAGAGACAGTCAGTCGGTCATCAGAGAAAGTCAGTCAGTCATCAGAGACAAATAGTCGGTCATCAGAGACAGTCAGTCGGTCATCAGAGATAGTCAGTCAGTCATCAGAGACAAATAGTCGGTCATCAGAGACAGTCAGTCAGTTGGTCAGTCATCAGAGAAAGTCAGTCAGTCATCAGAGACAAATAGTCGGTCATCAGAGACAGTCAGTCAGTCGGTAAGTCAGCAGAGACAGTCAGTCAGTCAACAGAGACAGTCATTCCGCAGAGACGGTCAGTCAGTCAACAGAGACAGTCATTCAGCAGACACAATCAGAAGTCAGTCAGCATAGACAGTCAGTCAGCAGAGAGAGTCAGACAGTCAGTCAGTCAGCATAGACAGTCAGTCAGCAGAGAGAGTCAGACAGTCAGTCAGTCAGCATAGACAGTCAGTCAGCAGAGAGAGTCAGTCAGTCAGCAGAGAGAGTCATTCAGCAGAGACAGTCAGTCAGCAGAGAGAGTCAGTCAGTCTGTCAGTCAGTCAACAGAGACAGTCATTCAGCAGACACAGTCAGTCAGTCAGTCAGAAGTCAGTCAGCATAGACAGTCAGTCAGCAGAGGCAGTCAGTCAGTATAGACAGTCAGTCAGTATAGGCAGTCAGTCAGCAGAGACAGTCAGTCTGCAGAGACAGTCAGTCAGTATAGACAGTCAGTCAACAGAGACAGTCAGTCAGAAGTCAGTCAGTATAGACAGTCAGTCAGCAGAGAGAGTAGGTGTGTGATTGGCAGGGACACAGAACCAAGGGAGATGTTACATAATTACATGTTTTTCAGTTTTCGAGAGTTTTTATTTATTTTTTACTATTTTCTACATTGTAGAATAATAGTGAGGACATCAAAACTATGAAATGACACATATGGAAACATGTAGTATTGAATTAAAGTGTTAGAAATATATATTTCGTATTTGAGATGATTCAAAGTAGTCACCCTTTGCCTTGTTGACAGCTTTGCACACTCTTGGCATTCTCTCAACCAGCTTCATGAGGAAGTAACCTGGAATGCATTTCAATTAACAGCCGTGCCTTGTTACAAGTTATTTAGGTGGAATTTCTTTCTTTCTTAATGCTTTTGAGCCAATCAGTTGTGTTGCGATAAGGTAAGGGTGGTGGTATACAGAAGATAGCCCAAGCGCTGTGATGAAACTGGCTCACATGAGGACCGCCACAGGAAAGGAAGACCCAGAGTTACCTCTGCTGCAGAGGATAAGTTCATTAGTTACCAGCCTCAGAAATTGCAGCCCAAATAAATGCTTCACGGAGGTCAAGTAACAGACACATCTCAACATCAACTGTTCAGAGGCGACTGTGTGAATCAGGACTTCATGGTCGAATTGCTGCAAAGAAACCACTACTAAAGGACACCATTAAGAAGAAGAGACTTGCTTGGGCCAAGAAACACGAGCAATGGACATTAGACCGGTGGAAATGTGTCCTTTGGTCTGGAGTCCAAATTGAATATTTTTGGTTCCAACCGCCATGTCTTTGTGGGATGCGGTGTGGGTGAAAAAATTATCTCTGGATGTGTATTTCCCACCGTGAAGCATGGAGGAGGAGGTGTTATGGTGTGGGGGTGCTTTGCTGGTGACACTGTCTGTGATTTATTTAGAATTCAAGGCACATTTAACCAGCATGGCTACCACAGCATTCTGCAGCGATACGCCATCCCATCTGGTTTGGGCTTAGTGGGACTATCATTTGTTTTTTTAACAGGACAATGACCCAAAACCCACCTCCAGGCTGTGTAAGGGCTATTTTACCAAGAAGGAGAGTGATGGAGTGCTGCATCAGATGACCTGGCCTCCACAATCACCCAACCTCAACCAAAATGAGATGGTTTGGGATGAGTCAGACCGCATATTGTAACATGACATAAGATAACATGACATATTGTAACATAACATAAGATAACATGACATAAGATAACATGACATATTGTAACATAAGAAAACATTACATATTGTAACATAACATAAGATAACATGAGATATTGTAACGTAACATGACATATTGTAACATAACATGACATATAAGATAACATTACATATTGTAACATAACATAAGATAACATGACATATTGTAACATAACATGACATATTGTAACATAACATAAGATAACATTACATATTGTAACATAACATTACATATTGTAACATGACATAGCATGGCGTGGCGTAGCATAGGGTCACAAGCCAAAACACCATCCTCTACTGAAAAATTCACTTCCTGTTCAGCTCTAATGCGGTGGTACTGAAACAGGATACAGTAATACTATCCACATGTACAATGCATTTGGAAAGGATTCAGAAGCATTCACTTTTTCAAATCAAATCAAAGACACATTTTGTTACCTTGCATTCTAAAATGGATTTATTTTTTTATCCTCGACAATCTACACACAATACCCCATCATGACAAAGCGAAAAGAGGTTTTAAGAAATGTTTGCAAATGTATTTATTATTTACATACCTATTCAGACCATTTGCTATGAGACTTGAATTTATACTCAGGTGCATCCTGTTTTCATTGATCATCCTTGAGATGTTTCTCCAACTTGATTGGAGTCCACCTGTGGCAAATTCAATTGATTTGACATGATTTTGAAGGTCACACACCTGTCTATATAAGGTCCCATAGTTGACCGTGTATGTCAGAGCAAAAACCAAACAATGAGGTTGAAGGAATTGTCCTCAGAGCTCCAAGACAGGATTGTGTCAAGGTGCAGAAGGGTACCAAGAACACAGTGGCCATTCTTAAATGGAAGAAGTTTGGAACCACCAAGACTCTTCCTAGAGCTTGCCAAACTGAGCAATCGGGGGAGAAGGCCCTTGGTCAGGGAGGTGACCAAGAGCCCAATGGTCACTTTGACAGAGCTCCAGAGATGGGAGAACCTTCCAGAAGGACAACCATCTCTGCATCACTCCACCAATCAGGCCTTTAGGGTAGAGTGGCCAGGTGGAAGCTACTCCTCAGTAAAATGCACGTCAGCCCGCTTGGAGTTTGCCAAAAGGCACCTAAAGGACTCTCAGACCATGAGAAACAAGATTCTCTGGTCTGATAAAACCAAGATTGAACTCTTTGGCCTGAATGCCAATCGTCACGTCTGGAGGAAACCAGGCATCGCTCATCACCTGTCCAATACCATCCCTATGGTGACGCATGGTGTATGTTTTTCAGCGGCAGGGACTGGGAGACTAGTCAGAATCGAGGAAAATATTAACGGAGCAAAGTACAGAGATCCTTGATGAAACTTGATACAGAACACTCAAGACCTCAGACTGGGGTGAAAGTTGACCTTTTAACAGGACAACAACCCTAAGCACACAGCCAAGACAACACAGGAGTGGTTTTGGGACAAGTCTCTGAATGTCATTGAGTGACTCAGCCAGAGCCCGAACTTGAACCCAATCGAACATCTCTGGAGAGATCTGAAAATAGCTGTGCAGCGAAGCTCCCCATCCAACCTAACAGAACTTGCAAGGATCTTCAAGCTTGTAGAGTCATACCCCAAGAAGACTCGAGGCTGTAATCACTGCCAAAGGTGCTTCAACAAAGTCCTGAGTAAAGGGTCTGAATACATATGTGAATGTGATATTTCATTATTATAATTTTTTTAATACATTTGCAAAAATGTCTGAAAACCTGACTTTGCTTTGTCATTACGGGTTATTGTGTGAAGATTGATGAGAGGAAAAAACAATTGAATCAGTTTTAGAAGATTCTGTTTAACAAAATGTGGAGAAATTGAAGGCGTCTGAATACATTCTGAATGCACTGTAAATGCCATTGCCTGTGCTTAATGATGTGATGTTTGGTATGCACAGAGCAGCAGTCCAGATCTTCCCCAGGGGTCATAAAGCCATTATCGTAGAGGATGAGTGTATTCACGTTTCTGATGCTTATTGATCAAACAGAGATGATTATAGAGAGATGGCTCTGGGCTATGGGAAGTCTTACATTTCACAGACCATTCATTTTCCTGTATTGACTCTGCGTGTGTCCCATATGGCATCATATTCCCTATATAGTGCACTACTTTTGACTAGAGCCGTATTTTCACTGGTCAAAATGAGTGCGCTACGTAGGGAATAGAGTGCCATTTAGAACACAACCCCCTTGTTCTATTTTCTCTGTGATCATTAGCCAGACCCTGACACTGGGTGATTATAGATGTACAGTCAATCTAATTATATACTAATTACCCTCAGTCTGTTGGGTGAAGTACCCCTTTAATACAAGACATTGTTAGATATCTGGATTATATAAATCATAGTCATTTATAAATTATTGAAAATTGTTTCAGCTAATTCATCAAAAGGATTTTTTGGGTGTTTATGTAAAGGACAAATGATCAATCTGGTGGTCTTTGTTAGTGTGATAATGACGATGATGATGATGACGGTGATGACGGTGATGATGTCATAAAGCCATCTGCCATATACAGTATGTGTGTTGCTGTGATTGTCAATGGCTGATATATACCGGGATACTAGCCATAAACGTTAAGCATTTCTGTGTAAGAGACTGAGTAAGCAGAGACAATATAACTATTCACTAACACACAAATAACTAACACACAAATATCAAAACGGTTGGGATTATGTTGGAAATAGTTTGCCTCCAACTGATCCCCTGACGTAAAAAAAAAAAACAAGTAAAAACCCAGCAAGTGGGATGATCCACACGCTGGCTGGCTGGTCCACACTTCATTTCACAACAATGAGATAGGAATGGGAGCTCACCAAACCATTAGATACGTGATACATGTCTGGAAGTAAGTCAATAAATCACTGTATGTACAGTTGTTGGGTCAGAAGTGATTTTCTCAGGATAGTGAATGTCCCCCAGATCTTATGAGAAGAGTTGATGGTCGGTAATTCAAGAAATGGTGTTCCTTCCAAAATGGCACCCTAATACCTAGATAGTGTTCTCCTTTTACCCAGGGCCCATAGGTCTCTGGTCAAAATAAGTGCATTATATAGGGAATAGGATGACATTTTAGACACAAATGTTGTTCTCCCTTTATATCCCCCCGTTATTTCCAGCATTAACCATTGTGATACAACGGTGCACAATGCCAGATCACGTACACTCTGCAAGCCTGATGTCTAATGTTTCGGGGCTTTGGTGTTCAGCACTCTGATTGGTTACACACTTTCTTCTTAGTGCGCCTTCCAGTTTTTCACTTTTATGTGAATGTCACACGGTGAGAGGATTAATAGCGCTGAGCCCGGTGGCCTTGCTGTGTGACATGGCTATCCAATGTAAAACAGTACAAGTGGAAGGGCTATCGCCAATGACTCTATGATATAGTTGTAGAGTGAGAGTAACTGTATGTTAGGGAAGTGAACTGACTGTATGTTAGGCAAGTGACTGTGAACTGACCAATGGCTGGATACTACACTGATCCACACATAGGGATATGAAGGACAGTAACAGTATCTCAGGAAAGTGGTAGTGGTGTTTAGGGTTTTCCAATGGTAGCCCTGGTCCACAGTGCTGTAGAGGAGAATGGTAACATATAGAGATAGAGGTGTAGAGGAGAATGGTAACATATAGAGATGTAGAGGAGAGTGGTAACATATAGAGATAGTGGTGTAGAGGAGAGTGGTAACATATACGGTGAGAGGATTAATAGCGCTGAGCCCGGTGGCCTTGCTGTGTGACATGGCTATCCAATGTAAAACAGTACAAGTGGAAGGGCTATCGCCAATGACTCTATGATATAGTTGTAGAGTGAGAGTAACTGTATGTTAGGGAAGTGAACTGACTGTATGTTAGGCAAGTGACTGTGAACTGACCAATGGCTGGATACTACACTGATCCACACATAGGGATATGAAGGACAGTAACAGTATCTCAGGAAAGTGGTAGTGGTGTTTAGGGTTTTCCAATGGTAGCCCTGGTCCACAGTGCTGTAGAGGAGAATGGTAACATATAGAGATAGAGGTGTAGAGGAGAATGGTAACATATAGAGATGTAGAGGAGAGTGGTAACATATAGAGATGTAGAGGAGAGTGGTAACATATAGAGATGTAGAGGAGAGTGGTAACATATAGTGATGTAGAGGAGAGTGGTAACATATAGAGATAGTGGTGTAGAGGAGAGTGATAACATATAGAGATGTAGAGGAGAGTGGTAACATATAGTGATGTAGAGGAGAGTGGTAACATCTAGAGATAGTGATGTAGAGGAGAGTGGTAACATATAGAGATAGTGATGTAGAGGAGAGTGGTAACATATAGAGATAGTGGTGTAGAGGAGAGTAGTAACATATGGAGATGTAGAGGAGAATGGTAACATATAGAGATAGTGGTGTTAGAGGAGAGTGGTAACATATAGAGATAGTGATGTAGAGGAGAGTGGTAACATATAGAGATAGTGATGTAGAGGAGAGTGGTAACATATAGAGATGTAGAGGAGAGTGGTAACATATAGAGATGTAGAGGAGAGTGGTAACATCTAGAGATAGTGATGTAGAGGAGAGTGGTAACATATAGAGATAGTGATGTAGAGGAGAGTGGTAACATATAGAGATAGTGATGTGGAGGAGAGTGGTAACATATAGAGATGTAGAGGAGAGTGGTAACATATAGAGATGTAGAGGAGAGTGGTAACATATAGAGATGTAGAGGAGAGTGGTAACATCTAGAGATGTAGAGGAGAGTGGTAACATATAGAGGTGTAGAGGAGAGTGGTAACATATAGAGATAGTGATGTAGAGGAGAGTGGTAACATATAGAGATTTAGAGGAGAGTGGTAACATATAGAGATGTAGAGGAGAGTGGTAACATATAGAGATAGTGGTGTAGAGGAGAGTGGTAACATATAGAGATAGTGATGTAGAGGAGAGTGGTAACATATAGAGATGTAGAGGAGAGTGGTAACATCTAGAGATAGTGATGTAGAGGAGAGTGGTAACATATAGAGATGTAGAGTGGTAACATATAGAGATGTAGAGGAGAGTGGTAACATATAGAGATGTAGAGGAGAGTGGTAACATATAGAGATAGTGATGTAGAGGAGAGTGGTAACATATGGAGATAGTGATGTAGAGGAGAGTGGTAACATATAGAGATAGTGATGTAGAGGAGAGTGGTAACATGTAAAGATAGTGATGTAGAGGAGAGTGGTAACCTATGGAGATGTAGAGGAGAGTGGTAACATATGGAGATAGTGATGTAGAGGAGAGTGGTAACATATGGAGATAGTGATGTAGAGGAGAGTGGTAACATGTAAAGATAGTGATGTAGAGGAGAGTGGTAACATATAGACTTAGTGATGTAGAGGAGAGTGGTAACATATAGAGATAGTGGTGTAGAGGAGAGTGGTAACATATAGAGATGTAGTAGTAGAGTGGTAACATATAGAGATAGTGATGTAGAGGAGAGTGGTAACATATAGTGATGTAGAGGAGAGTGGTAACATATAGAGATAGTGGTGTAGAGGAGAGTGATAACATATAGAGATGTAGAGGAGAGTGGTAACATATAGTGATGTAGAGGAGAGTGGTAACATCTAGAGATAGTGATGTAGAGGAGAGTGGTAACATATAGAGATAGTGATGTAGAGGAGAGTGGTAACATATAGAGATAGTGGTGTAGAGGAGAGTAGTAACATATGGAGATGTAGAGGAGAATGGTAACATATAGAGATAGTGGTGTTAGAGGAGAGTGGTAACATATAGAGATAGTGATGTAGAGGAGAGTGGTAACATATAGAGATAGTGATGTAGCGGAGAGTGGTAACATATACAGATGTAGATGAGAGTGGTAACATATAGAGATGTAGAGGAGAGTGGTAACATATAGAGATGTAGAGGAGAGTGGTAACATATAGAGATAGTGATGTAGAGGAGAGTGGTAACATGTAAAGATAGTGATGTAGAGGAGAGTGGTAACATATGGAGATGTAGAGGAGAGTGGTAACATATGGAGATAGTGATGTAGAGGAGAGTGGTAACATATGGAGATAGTGATGTAGAGGAGAGTGGTAACATGTAAAGATAGTGATGTAGAGGAGAGTGGTAACATATAGAGATGTAGAGGAGAGTGGTAACATAAAGAGATAGTGATGTAGAGGAGAGTGGTAACATATAGAGATGTAGAGGAGAGTGGTAACATATAGAGATAGAGGAGAATGGTAACATATAGAGATAGTGATGTAGAGGAGAGTGGTAACATATAGAGATGTAGAGGAGAATGATAACATGTAGAGATAGTGATGTAGATGAGAGTGGTAACATATAGAGATGTAGAGGAGAGTGGTAACATATAGAGATAGAGGAGAGTGGTAACATATAGAGATAGTGATGTAGATGAGAGTGGTAACATATAGAGATGTAGAGGAGAGTGGTAACATATGGAGATAGTGATGTAGAGGAGAGTGGTAACATATAGAGATAGTGATGTAGAGGAGAGTGGTAACATATGGAGATAGTGATGTAGAGGAGAGTGGTAACATATAGAGATAGTAATGTAGAGGAGAGTGGTAACATGTAAAGATAGTGATGTAGAGGAGAGTGGCAACATATGGAGATGTAGAGGAGAGTGGTAACATATGGAGATAGTGATGTAGAGGAGAGTGGTAACATATAGAGATGTAGAGGAGAGTGGTAACATCTAGAGATAGTGATGTAGAGGAGAGTGGTAACATATAGAGATAGTGGTGTTAGAGGAGAGTGGTAACATATAGAGATAGTGATGTAGAGGAGAGTGGTAACATATAGAGATAGTGATGTAGAGGAGAGTGGTAACATATAGAGATGTAGAGGAGAGTGGTAACATCTAGAGATAGTGATGTAGAGGAGAGTGGTAACATATAGAGATAGTGATGTAGAGGAGAGTGGTAACATATAGAGATAGTGATGTGGAGGAGAGTGGTAACATATAGAGATGTAGAGGAGAGTGGTAACATATGGAGATAGTGATGTAGAGGAGAGTGGTAACATATAGAGATGTAGAGGAGAGTGGTAACATCTAGAGATAGTGATGTAGAGGAGAGTGGTAACATATAGAGATAGTGATGTAGAGGAGAGTGGTAACATATAGAGATAGTGATGTGGAGGAGAGTGGTAACATATAGAGATGTAGAGGAGAGTGGTAACATATAGAGATGTAGAGGAGAGTGGTAACATATAGAGATGTAGAGGAGAGTGGTAACATCTAGAGATGTAGAGGAGAGTGGTAACATATAGAGGTGTAGAGGAGAGTGGTAACATATAGAGATAGTGGTGTAGAGGAGAGTGGTAACATATAGAGATAGTGATGTAGAGGAGAGTGGTAACATATAGAGATGTAGAGGAGAGTGGTAACATCTAGAGATAGTGATGTAGAGGAGAGTGGTAACATATAGAGATGTAGAGTGGTAACATATAGAGATGTAGAGGAGAGTGGTAACATATAGAGATGTAGAGGAGAGTGGTAACATATAGAGATAGTGATGTAGAGGAGAGTGGTAACATATGGAGATGTAGAGGAGAGTGGTAACATATAGAGATGTAGAGGAGAGTGGTAACATATAGAGATAGTGATGTAGAGGAGAGTGGTAACATGTAAAGATAGTGATGTAGAGGAGAGTGGTAACATATGGAGATGTAGAGGAGAGTGGTAACATATGGAGATAGTGATGTAGAGGAGAGTGGTAACATATGGAGATAGTGATGTAGAGGAGAGTGGTAACATGTAAAGATAGTGATGTAGAGGAGAGTGGTAACATATAGAGATGTAGAGGAGAGTGGTAACATAAAGAGATAGTGATGTAGAGGAGAGTGGTAACATATAGAGATGTAGAGGAGAGTGGTAACATATAGAGATAGAGGAGAATGGTAACATATAGAGATAGTGATGTAGAGGAGAGTGGTAACATATAGAGATGTAGAGGAGAATGATAACATGTAGAGATAGTGATGTAGATGAGAGTGGTAACATATAGAGATGTAGAGGAGAGTGGTAACATATAGAGATAGAGGAGAGTGGTAACATATAGAGATAGTGATGTAGATGAGAGTGGTAACATATAGAGATGTAGAGGAGAGTGGTAACATATGGAGATAGTGATGTAGAGGAGAGTGGTAACATATAGAGATAGTGATGTAGAGGAGAGTGGTAACATATGGAGATAGTGATGTAGAGGAGAGTGGTAACATATAGAGATAGTAATGTAGAGGAGAGTGGTAACATGTAAAGATAGTGATGTAGAGGAGAGTGGCAACATATGGAGATGTAGAGGAGAGTGGTAACATATGGAGATAGTGATGTAGAGGAGAGTGGTAACATATAGAGATGTAGAGGAGAGTGGTAACATCTAGAGATAGTGATGTAGAGGAGAGTGGTAACATATAGAGATAGTGGTGTTAGAGGAGAGTGGTAACATATAGAGATAGTGATGTAGAGGAGAGTGGTAACATATAGAGATAGTGATGTAGAGGAGAGTGGTAACATATAGAGATGTAGAGGAGAGTGGTAACATCTAGAGATAGTGATGTAGAGGAGAGTGGTAACATATAGAGATAGTGATGTAGAGGAGAGTGGTAACATATAGAGATAGTGATGTGGAGGAGAGTGGTAACATATAGAGATGTAGAGGAGAGTGGTAACATATGGAGATAGTGATGTAGAGGAGAGTGGTAACATATAGAGATGTAGAGGAGAGTGGTAACATCTAGAGATAGTGATGTAGAGGAGAGTGGTAACATATAGAGATAGTGATGTAGAGGAGAGTGGTAACATATAGAGATAGTGATGTGGAGGAGAGTGGTAACATATAGAGATGTAGAGGAGAGTGGTAACATATAGAGATGTAGAGGAGAGTGGTAACATATAGAGATGTAGAGGAGAGTGGTAACATCTAGAGATGTAGAGGAGAGTGGTAACATATAGAGGTGTAGAGGAGAGTGGTAACATATAGAGATAGTGGTGTAGAGGAGAGTGGTAACATATAGAGATAGTGATGTAGAGGAGAGTGGTAACATATAGAGATGTAGAGGAGAGTGGTAACATCTAGAGATAGTGATGTAGAGGAGAGTGGTAACATATAGAGATGTAGAGTGGTAACATATAGAGATGTAGAGGAGAGTGGTAACATATAGAGATGTAGAGGAGAGTGGTAACATATAGAGATAGTGATGTAGAGGAGAGTGGTAACATATGGAGATAGTGATGTAGAGGAGAGTGGTAACATATAGAGATAGTGATGTAGAGGAGAGTGGTAACATGTAAAGATAGTGATGTAGAGGAGAGTGGTAACCTATGGAGATGTAGAGGAGAGTGGTAACATATGGAGATAGTGATGTAGAGGAGAGTGGTAACATATGGAGATAGTGATGTAGAGGAGAGTGGTAACATGTAAAGATAGTGATGTAGAGGAGAGTGGTAACATATAGACTTAGTGATGTAGAGGAGAGTGGTAACATATAGAGATAGTGATGTAGAGGAGAGTGGTAACATATAGTGATGTAGAGGAGAGTGGTAACATATAGAGATAGTGGTGTAGAGGAGAGTGATAACATATAGAGATGTAGAGGAGAGTGGTAACATATAGTGATGTAGAGGAGAGTGGTAACATCTAGAGATAGTGATGTAGAGGAGAGTGGTAACATATAGAGATAGTGATGTAGAGGAGAGTGGTAACATATAGAGATAGTGGTGTAGAGGAGAGTAGTAACATATGGAGATGTAGAGGAGAATGGTAACATATAGAGATAGTGGTGTTAGAGGAGAGTGGTAACATATAGAGATAGTGATGTAGAGGAGAGTGGTAACATATAGAGATAGTGATGTAGCGGAGAGTGGTAACATATACAGATGTAGATGAGAGTGGTAACATATAGAGATGTAGAGGAGAGTGGTAACATATAGAGATGTAGAGGAGAGTGGTAACATATAGAGATAGTGGTGTTAGAGGAGAGTGGTAACATCTAGAGATAGTGATGTAGAGGAGAGTGGTAACATATAGAGATAGTGATGTAGAGGAGAGTGGTAACATATAGAGATAGTGATGTGGAGGAGAGTGGTAACATGTAGAGGAGAGTGGTAACATATAGAGATGTAGAGGAGAGTGGTAACATATAGAGGTGTAGAGGAGAGTGGTAACATATAGAGATAGAGGTGTAGAGGAGAGTGGTAACATATAGAGATAGTGATGTGGAGGAGAGTGGTAACATATAGAGATGTAGAGGAGAGTGGTAACATATAGAGATAGTGGTGTAGAGGAGAGTGGTAACATATAGAGATAGTGATGTAGAGGAGAGTGGTAACATATAGAGATGTAGAGGAGAGTGGTAACATCTAGAGATAGTGATGTAGAGGAGAGTGGTAACATATAGAGATGTAGAGTGGTAACATATAGAGATGTAGAGGAGAGTGGTAACATATAGAGATGTAGAGGAGAGTGGTAACATATAGAGACAGTGATGTAGAGGAGAGTGGTAACATATAGAGATAGTGATGTAGAGGAGAGTGGTAACATGTAAAGATAGTGATGTAGAGAGTGGTAACATATGGAGATGTAGAGGAGAGTGGTAACATATGGAGATAGTGATGTAGAGGAGAGTGGTAACATGTAAAGATAGTGATGTAGAGGAGAGTGGTAACATATAGAGATGTAGAGGAGAGTGGTAACATAAAGAGATAGTGATGTAGAGGAGAGTGGTAACATATAGAGATGTAGAGGAGAGTGGTAACATATAGAGATAGAGGAGAATGGTAACATATAGAGATAGTGATGTAGAGGAGAGTGGTAACATATAGAGATGTAGAGGAGAATGGTAACATATAGAGATAGTGATGTAGATGAGAGTGGTAACATATAGAGATGTAGAGGAGAGTGGTAACATATAGAGATAGAGGAGAGTGGTAACATATAGAGATAGTGATGTAGATGAGAGTGGTAACATATAGAGATGTAGAGGAGAGTGGTAACATATGGAGATAGTAATGTAGAGGAGAGTGGTAACATATAGAGATAGTGATGTAGAGGAGAGTGGTAACATATGGAGATAGTGATGTAGAGGAGAGTGGTAACATATAGAGAGTAGTGATGTAGAGGAGAGTGGTAACATGTAAAGATAGTGATGTAGAGGAGAGTGGTAACATATGGAGATGTAGAGGAGAGTGGTAACATATGGAGATAGTGATGTAGAGGAGAGTGGTAACATATAGAGATGTAGAGGAGAGTGGTAACATCTAGAGATAGTGATGTAGAGGAGAGTGGTAACATATAGAGATAGTGATGTAGAGGAGAGTGGTAACATATAGAGATAGTGATGTGGAGGAGAGTGGTAACATCTAGAGATGTAGAGGAGAGTGGTAACATATAGAGGTGTAGAGGAGAGTGGTAACATATAGAGATAGAGGTGTAGAGGAGAGTGGTAACATATAGAGATAGTGATGTGGAGGAGAGTGGTAACATAGAGAGATGTAGAGGAGAGTGGTAACATATAGAGATAGTGGTGTAGAGGAGAGTGGTAACATATAGAGATAGTGATGTAGAGGAGAGTGGTAACATATAGAGATAGTGATGTAGCGGAGAGTGGTAACATATACAGATGTAGATGAGAGTGGTAACATATAGAGATGTAGAGGAGAGTGGTAACATATAGAGATGTAGAGGAGAGTGGTAACATATAGAGATAGTGGTGTTAGAGGAGAGTGGTAACATCTAGAGATAGTGATGTAGAGGAGAGTGGTAACATATAGAGATTTAGAGGAGAGTGGTAACATATAGAGATGTAGAGGTGAGTGGTAACATATAGAGATAGTGGTGTAGAGGAGAGTGGTAACATATAGAGATAGTGATGTAGAGGAGAGTGGTAACATATAGAGATGTAGAGGAGAGTGGTAACATCTAGAGATAGTGATGTAGAGGAGAGTGGTAACATATAGAGATGTAGAGTGGTAACATATAGAGATGTAGAGGAGAGTGGTAACATATAGAGATGTAGAGGAGAGTGGTAACATATAGAGATAGTGATGTAGAGGAGAGTGGTAACATATGGAGATAGTGATGTAGAGGAGAGTGGTAACATATAGAGATAGTGATGTAGAGGAGAGTGGTAACATGTAAAGATAGTGATGTAGAGGAGAGTGGTAACCTATGGAGATGTAGAGGAGAGTGGTAACATATGGAGATAGTGATGTAGAGGAGAGTGGTAACATATGGAGATAGTGATGTAGAGGAGAGTGGTAACATGTAAAGATAGTGATGTAGAGGAGAGTGGTAACATATAGACTTAGTGATGTAGAGGAGAGTGGTAACATATAGAGATAGTGGTGTAGAGGAGAGTGGTAACATATAGAGATGTAGAGTAGAGTGGTAACATATAGAGATAGTGATGTAGAGGAGAGTGGTAACATATAGTGATGTAGAGGAGAGTGGTAACATATAGAGATAGTGGTGTAGAGGAGAGTGATAACATATAGAGATGTAGAGGAGAGTGGTAACATATAGTGATGTAGAGGAGAGTGGTAACATCTAGAGATAGTGATGTAGAGGAGAGTGGTAACATATAGAGATAGTGATGTAGAGGAGAGTGGTAACATATAGAGATAGTGGTGTAGAGGAGAGTAGTAACATATGGAGATGTAGAGGAGAATGGTAACATATAGAGATAGTGGTGTTAGAGGAGAGTGGTAACATATAGAGATAGTGATGTAGAGGAGAGTGGTAACATATAGAGATAGTGATGTAGCGGAGAGTGGTAACATATACAGATGTAGATGAGAGTGGTAACATATAGAGATGTAGAGGAGAGTGGTAACATATAGAGATGTAGAGGAGAGTGGTAACATATAGAGATAGTGGTGTTAGAGGAGAGTGGTAACATCTAGAGATAGTGATGTAGAGGAGAGTGGTAACATATAGAGATAGTGATGTAGAGGAGAGTGGTAACATATAGAGATAGTGATGTGGAGGAGAGTGGTAACATGTAGAGGAGAGTGGTAACATATAGAGATGTAGAGGAGAGTGGTAACATATAGAGGTGTAGAGGAGAGTGGTAACATATAGAGATAGAGGTGTAGAGGAGAGTGGTAACATATAGAGATAGTGATGTGGAGGAGAGTGGTAACATATAGAGATGTAGAGGAGAGTGGTAACATATAGAGATAGTGGTGTAGAGGAGAGTGGTAACATATAGAGATAGTGATGTAGAGGAGAGTGGTAACATATAGAGATGTAGAGTGGTAACATATAGAGATGTAGAGGAGAGTGGTAACATATAGAGATGTAGAGGAGAGTGGTAACATATAGAGATAGTGATGTAGAGGAGAGTGGTAACATGTAAAGATAGTGATGTAGAGGAGAGTGGTAACATATGGAGATGTAGAGGAGAGTGGTAACATATGGAGATAGTGATGTAGAGGAGAGTGGTAACATATGGAGATAGTGATGTAGAGGAGAGTGGTAACATGTAAAGATAGTGATGTAGAGGAGAGTGGTAACATATAGAGATGTAGAGGAGAGTGGTAACATAAAGAGATAGTGATGTAGAGGAGAGTGGTAACATATAGAGATGTAGAGGAGAGTGGTAACATATAGAGATAGAGGAGAATGGTAACATATAGAGATAGTGATGTAGAGGAGAGTGGTAACATATAGAGATGTAGAGGAGAATGATAACATGTAGAGATAGTGATGTAGATGAGAGTGGTAACATATAGAGATGTAGAGGAGAGTGGTAACATATAGAGATAGAGGAGAGTGGTAACATATAGAGATAGTGATGTAGATGAGAGTGGTAACATATAGAGATGTAGAGGAGAGTGGTAACATATGGAGATAGTGATGTAGAGGAGAGTGGTAACATATAGAGATAGTGATGTAGAGGAGAGTGGTAACATATGGAGATAGTGATGTAGAGGAGAGTGGTAACATATAGAGATAGTAATGTAGAGGAGAGTGGTAACATGTAAAGATAGTGATGTAGAGGAGAGTGGCAACATATGGAGATGTAGAGGAGAGTGGTAACATATGGAGATAGTGATGTAGAGGAGAGTGGTAACATATAGAGATGTAGAGGAGAGTGGTAACATCTAGAGATAGTGATGTAGAGGAGAGTGGTAACATATAGAGATAGTGGTGTTAGAGGAGAGTGGTAACATATAGAGATAGTGATGTAGAGGAGAGTGGTAACATATAGAGATAGTGATGTAGAGGAGAGTGGTAACATATAGAGATGTAGAGGAGAGTGGTAACATCTAGAGATAGTGATGTAGAGGAGAGTGGTAACATATAGAGATAGTGATGTAGAGGAGAGTGGTAACATATAGAGATAGTGATGTGGAGGAGAGTGGTAACATATAGAGATGTAGAGGAGAGTGGTAACATATGGAGATAGTGATGTAGAGGAGAGTGGTAACATATAGAGATGTAGAGGAGAGTGGTAACATCTAGAGATAGTGATGTAGAGGAGAGTGGTAACATATAGAGATAATGATGTAGAGGAGAGTGGTAACATATAGAGATAGTGATGTGGAGGAGAGTGGTAACATATAGAGATGTAGAGGAGAGTGGTAACATATAGAGATGTAGAGGAGAGTGGTAACATATAGAGATGTAGAGGAGAGTGGTAACATCTAGAGATGTAGAGGAGAGTGGTAACATATAGAGGTGTAGAGGAGAGTGGTAACATATAGAGATAGTGGTGTAGAGGAGAGTGGTAACATATAGAGATAGTGATGTAGAGGAGAGTGGTAACATATAGAGATGTAGAGGAGAGTGGTAACATCTAGAGATAGTGATGTAGAGGAGAGTGGTAACATATAGAGATGTAGAGTGGTAACATATAGAGATGTAGAGGAGAGTGGTAACATATAGAGATGTAGAGGAGAGTGGTAACATATAGAGATAGTGATGTAGAGGAGAGTGGTAACATATGGAGATAGTGATGTAGAGGAGAGTGGTAACATATAGAGATAGTGATGTAGAGGAGAGTGGTAACATGTAAAGATAGTGATGTAGAGG
The DNA here is from genome assembly GCF_034236695.1 of Oncorhynchus nerka. NCBI lineage: Eukaryota > Metazoa > Chordata > Actinopteri > Salmoniformes > Salmonidae > Oncorhynchus > Oncorhynchus nerka. The sequence goes on from NW_027040416.1 coordinate 112,250, forward strand.
AGAGTGGTAACCTATGGAGATGTAGAGGAGAGTGGTAACATATGGAGATAGTGATGTAGAGGAGAGTGGTAACATATGGAGATAGTGATGTAGAGGAGAGTGGTAACATGTAAAGATAGTGATGTAGAGGAGAGTGGTAACATATAGACTTAGTGATGTAGAGGAGAGTGGTAACATATAGAGATAGTGATGTAGAGGAGAGTGGTAACATATAGTGATGTAGAGGAGAGTGGTAACATATAGAGATAGTGGTGTAGAGGAGAGTGATAACATATAGAGATGTAGAGGAGAGTGGTAACATATAGTGATGTAGAGGAGAGTGGTAACATCTAGAGATAGTGATGTAGAGGAGAGTGGTAACATATAGAGATAGTGATGTAGAGGAGAGTGGTAACATATAGAGATAGTGGTGTAGAGGAGAGTAGTAACATATGGAGATGTAGAGGAGAATGGTAACATATAGAGATAGTGGTGTTAGAGGAGAGTGGTAACATATAGAGATAGTGATGTAGAGGAGAGTGGTAACATATAGAGATAGTGATGTAGCGGAGAGTGGTAACATATACAGATGTAGATGAGAGTGGTAACATATAGAGATGTAGAGGAGAGTGGTAACATATAGAGATGTAGAGGAGAGTGGTAACATATAGAGATAGTGGTGTTAGAGGAGAGTGGTAACATCTAGAGATAGTGATGTAGAGGAGAGTGGTAACATATAGAGATAGTGATGTAGAGGAGAGTGGTAACATATAGAGATAGTGATGTGGAGGAGAGTGGTAACATGTAGAGGAGAGTGGTAACATATAGAGATGTAGAGGAGAGTGGTAACATATAGAGGTGTAGAGGAGAGTGGTAACATATAGAGATAGAGGTGTAGAGGAGAGTGGTAACATATAGAGATAGTGATGTGGAGGAGAGTGGTAACATATAGAGATGTAGAGGAGAGTGGTAACATATAGAGATAGTGGTGTAGAGGAGAGTGGTAACATATAGAGATAGTGATGTAGAGGAGAGTGGTAACATATAGAGATGTAGAGGAGAGTGGTAACATCTAGAGATAGTGATGTAGAGGAGAGTGGTAACATATAGAGATGTAGAGTGGTAACATATAGAGATGTAGAGGAGAGTGGTAACATATAGAGATGTAGAGGAGAGTGGTAACATATAGAGACAGTGATGTAGAGGAGAGTGGTAACATATAGAGATAGTGATGTAGAGGAGAGTGGTAACATGTAAAGATAGTGATGTAGAGAGTGGTAACATATGGAGATGTAGAGGAGAGTGGTAACATATGGAGATAGTGATGTAGAGGAGAGTGGTAACATGTAAAGATAGTGATGTAGAGGAGAGTGGTAACATATAGAGATGTAGAGGAGAGTGGTAACATAAAGAGATAGTGATGTAGAGGAGAGTGGTAACATATAGAGATGTAGAGGAGAGTGGTAACATATAGAGATAGAGGAGAATGGTAACATATAGAGATAGTGATGTAGAGGAGAGTGGTAACATATAGAGATGTAGAGGAGAATGGTAACATATAGAGATAGTGATGTAGATGAGAGTGGTAACATATAGAGATGTAGAGGAGAGTGGTAACATATAGAGATAGAGGAGAGTGGTAACATATAGAGATAGTGATGTAGATGAGAGTGGTAACATATAGAGATGTAGAGGAGAGTGGTAACATATGGAGATAGTAATGTAGAGGAGAGTGGTAACATATAGAGATAGTGATGTAGAGGAGAGTGGTAACATATGGAGATAGTGATGTAGAGGAGAGTGGTAACATATAGAGATAGTGATGTAGAGGAGAGTGGTAACATGTAAAGATAGTGATGTAGAGGAGAGTGGTAACATATGGAGATGTAGAGGAGAGTGGTAACATATGGAGATAGTGATGTAGAGGAGAGTGGTAACATATAGAGATGTAGAGGAGAGTGGTAACATCTAGAGATAGTGATGTAGAGGAGAGTGGTAACATATAGAGATAGTGATGTAGAGGAGAGTGGTAACATATAGAGATAGTGATGTGGAGGAGAGTGGTAACATCTAGAGATGTAGAGGAGAGTGGTAACATATAGAGGTGTAGAGGAGAGTGGTAACATATAGAGATAGAGGTGTAGAGGAGAGTGGTAACATATAGAGATAGTGATGTGGAGGAGAGTGGTAACATAGAGAGATGTAGAGGAGAGTGGTAACATATAGAGATAGTGGTGTAGAGGAGAGTGGTAACATATAGAGATAGTGATGTAGAGGAGAGTGGTAACATATAGAGATGTAGAGGAGAGTGGTAACATCTAGAGATAGTGATGTAGAGGAGAGTGGTAACATATAGAGATGTAGAGTGGTAACATATAGAGATGTAGAGGAGAGTGGTAACATATAGAGATGTAGAGGAGAGTGGTAACATATAGAGATGTAGAGGAGAGTGGTAACATCTAGAGATGTAGAGGAGAGTGGTAACATATAGAGGTGTAGAGGAGAGTGGTAACATATAGAGATAGTGATGTGGAGGAGAGTGGTAACATATAGAGATTTAGAGGAGAGTGGTAACATATAGAGATGTAGAGGAGAGTGGTAACATATAGAGATAGTGGTGTAGAGGAGAGTGGTAACATATAGAGATAGTGATGTAGAGGAGAGTGGTAACATATAGAGATGTAGAGGAGAGTGGTAACATCTAGAGATAGTGATGTAGAGGAGAGTGGTAACATATAGAGATGTAGAGTGGTAACATATAGAGATGTAGAGGAGAGTGGTAACATATAGAGATGTAGAGGAGAGTGGTAACATATAGAGATAGTGATGTAGAGGAGAGTGGTAACATATGGAGATAGTGATGTAGAGGAGAGTGGTAACATATAGAGATAGTGATGTAGAGGAGAGTGGTAACATGTAAAGATAGTGATGTAGAGGAGAGTGGTAACCTATGGAGATGTAGAGGAGAGTGGTAACATATGGAGATAGTGATGTAGAGGAGAGTGGTAACATATGGAGATAGTGATGTAGAGGAGAGTGGTAACATGTAAAGATAGTGATGTAGAGGAGAGTGGTAACATATAGACTTAGTGATGTAGAGGAGAGTGGTAACATATAGAGATAGTGGTGTAGAGGAGAGTGGTAACATATAGAGATGTAGAGGAGAGTGGTAACATATAGAGATAGTGATGTAGAGGAGAGTGGTAACATATAGTGATGTAGAGGAGAGTGGTAACATATAGAGATAGTGGTGTAGAGGAGAGTGATAACATATAGAGATGTAGAGGAGAGTGGTAACATATAGTGATGTAGAGGAGAGTGGTAACATCTAGAGATAGTGATGTAGAGGAGAGTGGTAACATATAGAGATAGTGATGTAGAGGAGAGTGGTAACATATAGAGATAGTGGTGTAGAGGAGAGTAGTAACATATGGAGATGTAGAGGAGAATGGTAACATATAGAGATAGTGGTGTTAGAGGAGAGTGGTAACATATAGAGATAGTGATGTAGAGGAGAGTGGTAACATATAGAGATAGTGATGTAGCGGAGAGTGGTAACATATACAGATGTAGATGAGAGTGGTAACATATAGAGATGTAGAGGAGAGTGGTAACATATAGAGATGTAGAGGAGAGTGGTAACATATAGAGATAGTGGTGTTAGAGGAGAGTGGTAACATCTAGAGATAGTGATGTAGAGGAGAGTGGTAACATATAGAGATAGTGATGTAGAGGAGAGTGGTAACATATAGAGATGTAGAGGAGAGTGGTAACATATAGAGGTGTAGAGGAGAGTGGTAACATATAGAGATAGAGGTGTAGAGGAGAGTGGTAACATATAGAGATAGTGATGTGGAGGAGAGTGGTAACATATAGAGATGTAGAGGAGAGTGGTAACATATAGAGATAGTGGTGTAGAGGAGAGTGGTAACATATAGAGATAGTGATGTAGAGGAGAGTGGTAACATATAGAGATGTAGAGGAGAGTGGTAACATCTAGAGATAGTGATGTAGAGGAGAGTGGTAACATATAGAGATGTAGAGTGGTAACATATAGAGATGTAGAGGAGAGTGGTAACATATAGAGATGTAGAGGAGAGTGGTAACATATAGAGATAGTGATGTAGAGGAGAGTGGTAACATATAGAGATAGTGATGTAGAGGAGAGTGGTAACATGTAAAGATAGTGATGTAGAGGAGAGTGGTAACATATGGAGATGTAGAGGAGAGTGGTAACATATGGAGATAGTGATGTAGAGGAGAGTGGTAACATATGGAGATAGTGATGTAGAGGAGAGTGGTAACATGTAAAGATAGTGATGTAGAGGAGAGTGGTAACATATAGAGATGTAGAGGAGAGTGGTAACATAAAGAGATAGTGATGTAGAGGAGAGTGGTAACATATAGAGATGTAGAGGAGAGTGGTAACATATAGAGATAGTGATGTAGAGGAGAGTGGTAACATATAGAGATGTAGAGGAGAATGGTAACATATAGAGATAGTGATGTAGATGAGAGTGGTAACATATAGAGATGTAGAGGAGAGTGGTAACATATAGAGATAGAGGAGAGTGGTAACATATAGAGATAGTGATGTAGATGAGAGTGGTAACATATAGAGATGTAGAGGAGAGTGGTAACATATGGAGATAGTAATGTAGAGGAGAGTGGTAACATATAGAGATAGTGATGTAGAGGAGAGTGGTAACATATGGAGATAGTGATGTAGAGGAGAGTGGTAACATATAGAGATAGTGATGTAGAGGAGAGTGGTAACATGTAAAGATAGTGATGTAGAGGAGAGTGGTAACATATGGAGATGTAGAGGAGAGTGGTAACATATGGAGATAGTGATGTAGAGGAGAGTGGTAACATCTAGAGATAGTGATGTAGAGGAGAGTGGTAACATATAGAGATAGTGATGTAGAGGAGAGTGGTAACATATAGAGATAGTGATGTGGAGGAGAGTGGTAACATCTAGAGATGTAGAGGAGAGTGGTAACATATAGAGGTGTAGAGGAGAGTGGTAACATATAGAGATAGAGGTGTAGAGGAGAGTGGTAACATATAGAGATAGTGATGTGGAGGAGAGTGGTAACATAGAGAGATGTAGAGGAGAGTGGTAACATATAGAGATAGTGATGTAGAGGAGAGTGGTAACATATAGAGATGTAGAGGAGAGTGGTAACATCTAGAGATAGTGATGTAGAGGAGAGTGGTAACATATAGAGATGTAGAGTGGTAACATATAGAGATGTAGAGGAGAGTGGTAACATATAGAGATGTAGAGGAGAGTGGTAACATATAGAGATGTAGAGGAGAGTGGTAACATATAGAGATGTAGAGGAGAGTGGTAACATCTAGAGATGTAGAGGAGAGTGGTAACATATAGAGGTGTAGAGGAGAGTGGTAACATATAGAGATAGTGATGTGGAGGAGAGTGGTAACATATAGAGATTTAGAGGAGAGTGGTAACATATAGAGATGTAGAGGAGAGTGGTAACATATAGAGATAGTGGTGTAGAGGAGAGTGGTAACATATAGAGATAGTGATGTAGAGGAGAGTGGTAACATATAGAGATGTAGAGGAGAGTGGTAACATCTAGAGATAGTGATGTAGAGGAGAGTGGTAACATATAGAGATGTAGAGTGGTAACATATAGAGATGTAGAGGAGAGTGGTAACATATAGAGATGTAGAGGAGAGTGGTAACATATAGAGATAGTGATGTAGAGGAGAGTGGTAACATATGGAGATAGTGATGTAGAGGAGAGTGGTAACATATAGAGATAGTGATGTAGAGGAGAGTGGTAACATGTAAAGATAGTGATGTAGAGGAGAGTGGTAACCTATGGAGATGTAGAGGAGAGTGGTAACATATGGAGATAGTGATGTAGAGGAGAGTGGTAACATATGGAGATAGTGATGTAGAGGAGAGTGGTAACATGTAAAGATAGTGATGTAGAGGAGAGTGGTAACATATAGACTTAGTGATGTAGAGGAGAGTGGTAACATATAGAGATAGTGGTGTAGAGGAGAGTGGTAACATATAGAGATGTAGAGGAGAGTGGTAACATATAGAGATGTAGAGGAGAGTGGTAACATATAGAGATAGTGATGTAGAGGAGAGTGGTAACATATAGTGATGTAGAGGAGAGTGGTAACATATAGAGATAGTGGTGTAGAGGAGAGTGATAACATATAGAGATGTAGAGGAGAGTGGTAACATATAGTGATGTAGAGGCGAGTGGTAACATCTAGAGATAGTGATGTAGAGGAGAGTGGTAACATATAGAGATAGTGGTGTAGAGGAGAGTGGTAACATATAGAGATAGTGATGTGGAGGAGAGTGGTAACATATAGAGATGTAGAGGAGAGTGGTAACATATAGAGATGTAGAGGAGAGTGGTAACATATAGAGATGTAGAGGAGAGTGGTAACATATAGAGGTGTAGAGGAGAGTGGTAACATATAGAGATAGAGATGTAGAGGAGAGTGGTAACATATAGAGATGTAGAGGAGAGTGGTAACATATAGAGATAGTGATGTAGAGGAGAGTGGTAACATATAGTGATGTAGAGGAGAGTGGTAACATATAGAGATAGTGGTGTAGAGGAGAGTGATAACATATAGAGATGTAGAGGAGAGTGGTAACATATAGTGATGTAGAGGAGAGTGGTAACATCTAGAGATAGTGATGTAGAGGAGAGTGGTAACATATAGAGATAGTGGTGTAGAGGAGAGTGGTAACATATAGAGATAGTGATGTGGAGGAGAGTGGTAACATATAGAGATGTAGAGGAGAGTGGTAACATATAGTGATGTAGAGGAGAGTGGTAACATATAGAGATAGTGATGTAGAGGAGAGTGGTAACATATAGAGATAGTGGTGTAGAGGAGAGTAGTAACATATGGAGATGTAGAGGAGAATGGTAACATATAGAGGTAGTGGTGTTAGAGGAGAGTGGTAACATATAGAGATAGTGATGTAGAGGAGAGTGGTAACATATAGAGATAGTGATGTAGAGGAGAGTGGTAACATATAGTGATGTAGAGGAGAGTGGTAACATATAGAGATAGTGGTGTAGAGGAGAGTGATAACATATAGAGATGTAGAGGAGAGTGGTAACATATAGTGATGTAGAGGAGAGTGGTAACATCTAGAGATAGTGATGTAGAGGAGAGTGGTAACATATAGAGATAGTGGTGTAGAGGAGAGTGGTAACATATAGAGATAGTGATGTGGAGGAGAGTGGTAACATATAGAGATGTAGAGGAGAGTGGTAACATATAGTGATGTAGAGGAGAGTGGTAACATATAGAGATAGTGATGTAGAGGAGAGTGGTAACATATAGAGATAGTGGTGTAGAGGAGAGTAGTAACATATGGAGATGTAGAGGAGAATGGTAACATATAGAGATAGTGGTGTTAGAGGAGAGTGGTAACATATAGAGATAGTGATGTAGAGGAGAGTGGTAACATATAGAGATAGTGATGTAGAGGAGAGTGGTAACATATACAGATGTAGATGAGAGTGGTAACATATAGAGATGTAGAGGAGAGTGGTAACATATAGAGATGTAGAGGAGAGTGGTAACATATAGAGATAGTGGTGTTAGAGGAGAGTGGTAACATATAGAGATGTAGAGGAGAGTGGTAACATATAGAGATGTAGAGGAGAGTGGTAACATATAGAGATGTAGAGGAGAGTGGTAACATATAGAGATAGAGGTGTAGAGGAGAGTGGTAACATATAGAGATAGTGATGTGGAGGAGAGTGGTAACATATAGAGATGTAGAGGAGAGTGGTAACATATAGAGATAGTGGTGTAGAGGAGAGTGGTAACATATAGAGATAGTGATGTAGAGGAGAGTGGTAACATATAGAGATGTAGAGGAGAGTGGTAACATCTAGAGATAGTGATGTAGAGGAGAGTGGTAACATATAGAGATGTAGAGTGGTAACATATAGAGATGTAGAGGAGAGTGGTAACATATAGAGATGTAGAGGAGAGTGGTAACATATAGAGATAGTGATGTAGAGGACAGTGGTAACATATAGAGATAGTGATGTAGAGGAGAGTGGTAACATGTAAAGATAGTGATGTAGAGGAGAGTGGTAACATATGGAGATGTAGAGGAGAGTGGTAACATATGGAGATAGTGATGTAGAGGAGAGTGGTAACATATGGAGATAGTGATGTAGAGGAGAGTGGTAACATGTAAAGATAGTGATGTAGAGGAGAGTGGTAACATATAGAGATGTAGAGGAGAGTGGTAACATATAGAGATAGTGATGTAGAGGAGAGTGGTAACATATAGAGATGTAGAGGAGAATGGTAACATATAGAGATAGTGATGTAGATGAGAGTGGTAACATATAGAGATGTAGAGGAGAGTGGTAACATATAGAGATAGAGGAGAGTGGTAACATATAGAGATAGTGATGTAGATGAGAGTGGTAACATATAGAGATGTAGAGGAGAGTGGTAACATATGGAGATAGTGATGTAGAGGAGAGTGGTAACATATAGAGATAGTGATGTAGAGGAGAGTGGTAACATATGGAGATAGTGATGTAGAGGAGAGTGGTAACATATAGAGATAGTGATGTAGAGGAGAGTGGTAACATGTAAAGATAGTGATGTAGAGGAGAGTGGTAACATATGGAGATGTAGAGGAGAGTGGTAACATATGGAGATAGTGATGTAGAGGAGAGTGGTAACATATAGAGATGTAGAGGAGAATGGTAACATATAGAGATAGTGATGTAGATGAGAGTGGTAACATATAGAGATGTAGAGGAGAGTGGTAACATATAGAGATAGAGGAGAGTGGTAACATATAGAGATAGTGATGTAGAGGAGAGTGGTAACATATGGAGAGATGTAGAGGAGAGTGGTAACATATGGAGATAGTGATGTAGAGGAGAGTGGTAACATATAGAGATAGTGATGTAGAGGAGAGTGGTAACATATGGAGATAGTGATGTAGAGGAGAGTGGTAACATATAGAGATAGTGATGTAGAGGAGAGTGGTAACATGGTAAAAGATAGTGATGTAGAGGAGAGTGGTAACATATGGAGATGTAGAGGAGAGTGGTAACATATGGAGATAGTGATGTAGAGGAGAGTGGTAACATATAGAGATGTAGAGGAGAGTGGTAACATCTAGAGATAGTGATGTAGAGGAGAGTGGTAACATATAGAGATAGTGGTAGATGTAGAGAGTGGTAACATATAGAGATAGTGATGTAGAGGAGAGTGGTAACATATAGAGATGTAGAGGAGAGTGGTAACATCTAGAGATAGTGATGTAGAGGAGAGTGGTAACATATAGAGATGTAGAGTGGTAACATATAGAGATGTAGAGGAGAGTGGTAACATATAGAGATGTAGAGGAGAGTGGTAACATATGGAGATAGTGATGTAGAGGAGAGTGGTAACATATAGAGATAGTGATGTAGAGGAGAGTGGTAACATGTAAAGATAGTGATGTAGAGGAGAGTGGTAACATATGGAGATGTAGAGGAGAGTGGTAACATATGGAGATAGTGATGTAGAGGAGAGTGGTAACATATGGAGATAGTGATGTAGAGGAGAGTGGTAACATGTAAAGATAGTGATGTAGAGGAGAGTGGTAACATATAGAGATGTAGAGGAGAGTGGTAACATAAAGAGATAGTGATGTAGAGGAGAGTGGTAACATATAGAGATGTAGAGGAGAGTGGTAACATATAGAGATAGAGGAGAATGGTAACATATAGAGATAGTGATGTAGAGGAGAGTGGTAACATATAGAGATGTAGAGGAGAATGTTAACATATAGAGATAGTGATGTAGATGAGAGTGGTAACATATAGAGATGTAGAGGAGAGTGGTAACATATAGAGATAGAGGAGAGTGGTAACATATAGAGATAGTGATGTAGATGAGAGTGGTAACATATAGAGATGTAGAGGAGAGTGGTAACATATAGAGATGTAGAGGAGAGTGGTAACATATAGAGATGTAGAGGAGAGTGGTAACATATAGAGTTGTAGAGGAGAGTGGTAACATATAGAGATGTAGAGGAGAGTGGTAACATATAGAGATAGTGATGTAGAGGAGAGTGGTAACATATGGAGATAGTGATGTAGAGGAGAGTGGTAACATATAGAGATAGTGATGTAGAGGAGAGTGGTAACATGTAAAGATAGTGATGTAGAGGAGAGTGGTAACATATGGAGATGTAGAGGAGAGTGGTAACATATGGAGATAGTGATGTAGAGGAGAGTGGTAACATATGGAGATAGTGATGTAGAGGAGAGTGGTAACATGTAAAGATAGTGATGTAGAGGAGAGTGGTAACATATAGAGATGTAGAGGAGAGTGGTAACATATATGTTTTGGATTTCCGGGTTGGAGCGAGCGGTCGCATCCGCACTTCAGTCCGCAGGTAGTATAACTTTTCATTAGATTTCATTATAGTACAACGGTTTGATTTGTCTAATCTTAGCAATTTCTTCTTAGCTAGCTACATAGCCGTCATTGTATCAAAGATAATTGCGTAATTATCGCATTTCGTCGTCCTAACGTAGTCTACACTGCTATCTGCCCAGCAGCTAGCCAGCTAGCAAACGTCCACCGTCTACCGAATAGCAGCACTGTAGAAACTATCACACTCAACTGAACGACTTGATTAGTGTAGTGTTAGCTAGCTACATAGTTGTCTTTGCTGTCTTCGTATCCAAGATAATTGTGTAGTTTAGAGTGTGTAGTTTTAGAGTGATTATCTTAATTTACCGAGGTTAGCTGGCCAGCTATTTGTCGTCCTTGACGTAGGAGACACTGCTAGCTAGCCAACAGCTAGCCAACGTCTACCGAATAGAACTTCCGCACTCAACAACCCGGTCGCATTCCGCTTCGCTCCACAGGTAGTATCACATTTTCATTTCATTTCATTACAGTACAACGGTTTGATTTGTTTGATCGTAGCTAGCTACATAGCTAGCTACATAGCTAGCTACATAGCCGTCTTTGTATCAAAGATAATTGTGTAGTCTAGAGCGATTTTCTAGGTTAGCTAGCCAGCTATTGTCGTTCTTTTAACGCAACGTAACGTAATCAACACTGCTAGCTAGCCAGCTAGCCCCCGAATAGCAGCACTGTAGAAACTATCACACTCAACGGAACGACTTGATTATTGTAGTGTCAACAACGCAGCCACTGCCAGCTAGCCTACAAAGTCAACAACGCAGCCACTGCCAGCTAGCCTACTTCAGCAGTACTGTATCATTTTAATCATTTTAGTCAATAAGATTCTTGCTACGTAAGCTTAACTTTCTGAACATTCGAGACGTGTAGTCCACTGTCATTCCAATCTCCTTTGCATTAGCGTAGCCTCTTCTGTAGCCTGTCAACTATGTGTCTGTCTATCCCTGTTCTCTCCTCTCTGCACAGACCATACAAACGCTCCACACCGCGTGGCCGCGGCCACCCTAATCTGGTGGTCCCAGCGCGCACGACCCACGTGGAGTTCCAGGTCTCCGGTAGCCTCTGGAACTGCCGATCTGCGGCCAACAAGGCAGAGTTCATCTCAGCCTATGCCTCCCTCCAGTCCCTCGACTTCTTGGCACTGACGGAAACATGGATCACCACAGATAACACTGCTACTCCTACTGCTCTCTCTTCGTCCGCCCACGTGTTCTCGCACACCCCGAGAGCTTCTGGTCAGCGGGGTGGTGGCACCGGGATCCTCATCTCTCCCAAGTGGTCATTCTCTATTTCTCCCCTTACCCATCTGTCTATCGCCTCCTTTGAATTCCATCCTGTCACAGTTACCAGCCCTTTCAAGCTTAACATCCTTATCATTTATCGCCCTCCAGGTTCCCTCGGAGAGTTCATCAATGAGCTTGATGCCTTGATAAGCTCCTTTCCTGAGGACGGCTCACCTCTCACAGTTCTGGGCGACTTTAACATCCCCACGTCTACCTTTGACTCATTCCTCTCTGCCTCCTTCTTTCCACTCCTCTCCTCTTTTGACCTCACCCTCTCACCTTCCCCCCCTACTCACAAGGCAGGCAATACGCTCGACCTCATCTTTACTAGATGCTGTTCTTCCACTAACCTCATTGCAACTCCCCTCCAAGTCTCCGACCACTACCTTGTATCCTTTTCCCTCTCGCTCTCATCCAACACTTCCCACACTGCCCCTACTCGGATGGTATCGCGCCGTCCCAACCTTCGCTCTCTCTCCCCGCTACTCTCTCCTCTTCCATCCTATCATCTCTTCCCTCTGCTCAAACCTTCTCCAACCTATCTCCTGATTCTGCCTCCTCAACCCTCCTCTCCTCCCTTTCTGCATCCTTTGACTCTCTATGTCCCCTATCCTCCAGGCCGGCTCGGTCCTCCCCTCCCGCTCCGTGGCTGGACGACTCATTGCGAGCTCACAGAACAGGGCTCCGGGCAGCCGAGCGGAAATGGAGGAAAACTCGCCTCCCTGCGGACCTGGCATCCTTTCACTCCCTCCTCTCTACATTTTCCTCTTCTGTCTCTGCTGCTAAAGCCACTTTCTACCACTCTAAATTCCAAGCATCTGCCTCTAACCCTAGGAAGCTCTTTGCCACCTTCTCCTCCCTCCTGAATCCTCCCCCCCCCTCCTCCCTCTCTGCAGATGACTTCGTCAACCATTTTGAAAAGAAGGTCGACGACATCCGATCCTCGTTTGCTAAGTCAAACGACACCGCTGGTTCTGCTCACACTGCCCTACCCTGTGCTCTGACCTCTTTCTCCCCTCTCTCTCCAGATGAAATCTCGCGTCTTGTGACGGCCGGCCGCCCAACCCAACAACCCGGTTTCAAGACTAGTCATTCAACTGAGACTGCTCTTCTCTGTATCACGGAGGCGCTCCGCACTGCTAAAGCTAACTCTCTCTCCTCTGCTCTCATCCTTCTAGACCTATCGGCTGCCTTCGATACTGTGAACCATCAGATCCTCCTCTCCACCCTCTCCGAGTTGGGCATCTCCGGCGCGGCCCACGCTTGGATTGCGTCCTACCTGACAGGTCGCTCCTACCAGGTGGCGTGGCGAGAATCTGTCTCCTCACCACGTGCTCTCACCACTGGTGTCCCCCAGGGCTCTGTTCTAGGCCCTCTCCTATTCTCGCTATACACCAAGTCACTTGGCTCTGTCATAACCTCACATGGTCTCTCCTATCATTGCTATGCAGACGACACACAATTAATCTTCTCCTTTCCCCCTTCTGACGACCAGGTGGCGAATCGCATCTCTGCATGTCTGGCAGACATATCAGTGTGGATGACGGATCACCACCTCAAGATGAACCTCGGCAAGACGGAGCTGCTCTTCCTCCCGGGGAAGGACTGCCCGTTCCATGATCTCGCCATCACGGTTGACAACTCCATTGTGTCCTCCTCCCAGAGCGCTAAGAACCTTGGCGTGATCCTGGACAACACCCTGTCGTTCTCAAATAACATCAAGGCGGTGGCCCGTTCCTGTAGGTTCATGCTCTACAACATCCGCAGAGTACGACCCTGCCTCACACAGGAAGCGGCGCAGGTCCTAATCCAGGCACTTGTCATCTCCCGTCTGGATTACTGCAACTCGCTGTTGGCTGGGCTCCCTGCCTGTGCCATTAAACCCCTACAGCTCATCCAGAACGCCGCAGCCCGTCTGGTGTTCAACCTTCACAAGTTCTCCCACGTCACCCCGCTCCTCCGCTCTCTCCACTGGCTTCCAGTTGAAGCTCGCATCCGCTACAAGACCATGGTGCTTGCCTACGGAGCTGTGAGGGGAACGGCACCTCAGTACCTCCAGGCTCTGATCAGGCCCTACACCCAAACAAGGGCACTGCGTTCATCCACCTCTGGACTGCTCGCCTCCCTATCACTGAGGAAGTACAGTTCCCGCTCAGCCCAGTCAAAACTGTTCGCTGCTCTGGCCCCCCAATGGTGGAACAAACTCCCTCACGACGCCAGGACAGCGGAGTCAATCACCACCTTCCGGAGACACCTGAAACCCCACCTCTTTAAGGAATACCTAGGATAGGATAAAGTAATCCTTCTCACCCCCCCCCTTAAAAGATTTAGATGCACTATTGTAAAGTGGCTGTTCCACTGGATGTCATAAGGTGAATGCACCAATTTGTAAGTCGCTCTGGATAAGAGCGTCTGCTAAATGACTTAAATGATGTAATGTAATATAGAGATAGTGATGTAGAGGAGAGTGGTAACATATAGAGATAGTGATGTAGAGGAGAGTGGTAACATATAGAGATGTAGAGGAGAGTGGTAACATCTAGAGATGTAGAGGAGAGTGGTAACATATAGTGATGTAGAGGAGAGTGGTAACATATAGAGATGTACCTACTCGCACAGACATTTCAAGGGGCTTCATCCCTCTTAGTAATACTATTTCTATGAGCGGTGCTTGTATCTTAGGGGTGTTAGAACTGTTAAGGGTTTTCCAGACGTACTGAATGACCCAACCAGTCTTAACCAGTCCCTAGCAGCTGCCACTTTAAGCCCCAGACCAGTGGGGTAACCAATAGACATGTCTGTCTGTCCTCCCCCACCTCCTCCTCCTCTGTCTCCTCCTCCTCCCCCCACCTTCTCATCCTCCTCCTCTCCCACCTTCTTCACCTTTGTCTCTTCCTCCTCCTTCTTCTCCTCCCCCACCTCCTCCTCTGTCTCTTCATCCTCCTCCTTCTCCTCCTCCCCCACCTCCTCCTCCTCTGTCTCTTCCTCCTCCTCCTTCTCCTCCTCTCCCACCTCCTCCTCCCCTGTCTCTTCCTCCTCCTCCTCCTCCTCCCCTCCCACACCTCCTTCTCCTCTGTCTCTCCCTCCTCCTCCCCTGTCTCTTCCTCCTCCTCCTCCTCCTCCTCCTCCTCCTCCTCCTCCCACACCTCCTTCTCCTCTGTCTCTCCCTCCTCCTTCTCTTCCTCCTCTGTCTCTTCCTCCTCCTTCTCATCCTTCTCCTCCTCCTCAACCACCTTCTCCTCCTCCCTCCCACACCTTCTCCTCCTCTGTCTCTTCCTCCTCCTCATTCTCACCCTACTCCTCTTTCACCCCCCCTCCTCCCATGAACCCCTAACCCTTCCACCGGCCTGGGAGGAGTTGGTAGGAAGTGGTTTTTCAGCTCTGCCCGGGAGGCAGGAATCAGATTGCTCTCTCAAGGGTAAAGACAAACTACAGATGATGATAATACATTTTCCTCTCCCTGCTCACCATTTCCTCCCAAGTTAGCACGTGCTGTGTGTGCCAACAAGGTGCAACAAGGTGGCCGTAGAGTGGGGGTCCTCTTAACTCAGCGCCACGATTTCCTCTCCATCACCCTCTAAAGTCTATCACTGATCAGGCTGACACAATGACAAGCCATCCATGTTTCAATGGATAGACTCAGATTCATCTACTTTATATCAAGGTTGTGTTTTAGGTATTCCCCTAAACCAAATGTATTTTGTCAACCTACTCGTACAGTAAATACCAGCTAGCTCTTGTCTTGTAACCAAATTTGGGAATGAGAAATCTGTTTTGTTCTGACAACCAAATTCATTGTTATGACTCTCCATGGTACAGCTACAAGAGTAATGTTGTTTGGAGATAATATTTCCTACCCAGTGGACTTAATGTTTCTATTATTTTGAATGGCATTGGCTCGGGCTCACTTTGAGTAGAAAAACTGTGTAGAGAGAGAAAGAGAGTGGGGGAGGCTGACAGAGACAGGTAAAGTGATAAGGGAGGAGTTATGAGACAGGTAAAGTGATAGGGGAGGAGTTATGAGACAGGTAAAGTGATAGGGGAGGAGTTATGAGACAGGTAAAGTGATAGGGGAGGAGTTATGAGACAGGTAAAGTGATAGGGGAGGAGTTATGAGACAGGTAACGTGATAGGGCAGTTATGAGACAGGTAAAGTGATAGGGGAGGAGTTATGAGACAGGTAAAGTGATAGGGGAGGAGTTATGAGACAGGTAAAGTGATAGGGGAGGAGTTATGAGACAGGTAAAGTGATAGGGGAGGAGTTATGAGACAGGTAAAGTGATAGGGGAGGAGTTATGAGACAGGTAAAGTGATAGGGGAGGAGTTATGAGACAGGTAAAGTGATAGGGGAGGAGTTATGAGACAGGTAAAGTGATAGGGGAGGAGTTATGAGACAGGTAAAGTGATAAGGGAGGTGTTATGAGAAAGTTAGCCAGCGAGGAGTGTTATAGTTGGCTGTGGTTTCCGTTCCGAGCTCCTCAGGTGGGGGGAAGGAGGGAGATAGAGAAAGGGAGGGAGATATGGCTGAGTCCATTAGAGGCCATTAGCCTGCGGGCCTCCAGTGTGTCTGTGTGCGTGCGTGCCAGACTGAACAAACACATGAGAGTTGGTGGGTTCTCTTCTACCATACAGGTGTACTGTATTCACCACAGGGTTCTCTTCTGTCATACAGGTGTACTGTATTCACCACAGGGTTCTCTTCTGTCATACAGGTGTACTGTATTCACCACAGGGTTCTCTTCTACCATACAGGTGTACTGTATTCACCACAGGGTTCTCTTCTGTCATACAGGTGTACTGTATTCACCACAGGGTTCTCTTCTACCATACAGGTGTACTGTATTCACCACAGGGTTCTCTTCTACCATACAGGTGTACTGTATTCACCACAGGGTTCTCTTCTACCATACAGGTGTACTGTATTCACCACAGGGTTCTCTTCTACCATACAGGTGTACTGTATTCACCACAGGGTTCTCTTCTACCATACAGGTGTACTGTATTCACCACAGGGTTCTCTTCTACCATACAGGTGTACTGTATTCATTACAGGGTCCTATGTAGCAGGTAGCTAGGCTAGCCACAGTGCAGTATGTAGCAGGTAGCTAGGCTAGCCATAGTGCAGTATGGAGCAGGTAGCTAGGCTAGCCACAGTGCAGTATGTAGCAGGTAGCTAGGGTAGCCACAGTGCAGTATGTAGCAGGTAGCTAGGCTAGCCACAGTGCAGTATGTAGCAGGTAGCTAGGCTAGCCACAGTGCAGTATATAGCAGGTAGCTAGGGTAGCCACAGTGCAGTGTGTAGCAGGTAGCTAGAGTAGCCACAGTGCAGTGTGTAGCAGGTAACTAGGCTAGCCACAGTGCAGTATATAGCAAGTAGCTAGGGTAGCCACAGTGCAGTATTGCCTAGCCCACTCCAGTGAGTGGATATGGGGCTGTGTAACTTTAAAACAACCAGAGCTTAGATAAATGATGGTATGCTACTATGCAGGTGTGTAACAAGCTAGCGGTAGATAAAGTTGTATGGGGGCCTATGGTTTAAAACGGTAGCCTTGTGGAATGGTAGAGGTATGTAGCTAGCTAGCAGCTAGTAGTAGCAGGTAGGTGTCTACAGGCTCCAGTACAGTATTGCCTGACCCATGCAGGATAGACCGTTGGAGCTCAGAGACCGAGTGACACAACAAAGATAATTTACAGGTCAGCACAGGGCTCACAGCTGAGATTTTATGACAAGATTTACAACCCTTCTGTGGTGTTCAGGAGTGGAGGACACAGGCGGTGCGGGTGTATTTTAACAGTGTTATCCCTTTGTTGAACAAGACCAGGTGAGGACAGGACAGAAAGGGGCAGAAGGGGCAACCCAAATGTCTATGAACAGGTCTTCAGATTTGGACTGAGAGTTGGTTGGAGCGGAGGAAGGAATGGGGGAGAGAAGGAAACAGAGTAGAGATGGGTGAGAACAGAGAGAAGGAAACAGAGTAGAGATGGATGAGAACAGAGAGAAGGAAACAGAGTAGAGATGGGTGAGAACAGAGAGAAGGAAACAGAGTAGAGATGGGTGAGAACAGAGAGAAGGAAACAGAGTAGAGATGGGTGAGTACAGGGAGAAGGAAACAGAAGAGAGATGGGTGAGAACAGAGAGAAGGAAACAGAGTAGA
>NW_027040416.1:132642-142467 GCF_034236695.1 Oncorhynchus nerka
AGACCAAGAGTTAGGGACATGTGGCAGTGTGTGTGGAGAATAGTAATATGGATACAGTATGTACGCTGGCTGGGCTTAGTTATCTGTGGGTCCCTGTATACTATAAAAGCCTGCAGCCTGCTGACTATAACCTCTCTGACCTCTAACATGTAGTGTGTGAAATGAACTGGGCAGTATGTTCCCTAACTGGAACAACATCTGGTTGTACAGTACTACCCTCATCCCAGATCTGTTTGTGCTGTACAGCTGACTTCTATGGCCGCTGCCTTGCCAAGCATTCCAATGACCTCACAATCTGCACTGAATCAGCTGAGAATCCCAGCTGAGAATGTCAGTCCAGTCTAGCCAATCCAAAATCCAGAACCGAACAGTGAATATTTCTGAGAGACGCCGTGACCAATTAGATGGTCCTATAAAACATGAAAATATTTTAGAGGCAGGCAGAGTGGGAGGGCACAGTAGGGCGAGGGGGGTTGTGTTTGTGTGTTTGTGTGTGTGTGTGTGCGTGTGCCCGTGCTCACGTGTGTGTATGGTCCTTGCAGCCTGCTTTCCCCTCAACTCTCTTCTCCTGAGAATCCCAGTCCAGCCAATGTAAAATCCAGAACGGAACCGTTAATATCTCTGAGAGACGATGTGACCAATTGGATGGTCCAATAAGATGTAGTGTGTGTAGTCCCCCCCCCCCCTCAAGCTGTTCAGAAGGAAATTGAACTCAGAGTTGAATGTCAATTCATGTTCTCCTTCTTCACGTGAAAATGCTAATTAGTATAATTTCATCATCAACCTCCTCTCTCCTCTCCTCTCCTTTCCTCCCCTCTCGTCTCTTCTCCTCTCTCCCCTCCTTTCCTTTCTCTTTTCCCCTCTCTCCTCTCCTCTCATCTCCTCTCTCCTTCTCCTCTCTCCTCTCTCCTCTCTTCTCTCCTATCTCTCCTCTCTCCTCCCCTTTCTTCTCTCCTATCTCTCCTCTCTCCTTTCTTCTCTCCTATCTCTCCTCTCTCGTCTTTCTCCTCTCCTCTCTCCTCTCTTTTCTTCTCTCCTATCTCTCCTCTCTCCTCCCCTTTCTTCTCTCCTATCTCTCCTCTCTCCTATCCTCTCTCCTCTCTCCTCTCCTTTCTTCTCTCCTATCTCTCCTCTCTCGTCTTTTTCCTCTCCTCTCTCCTCTCTCCTCTCCTTTCTTCTCTCCTTTCTTCTCTCCTCCCCTTTCTTCTCTCCTATCTCTCCTCTCTCGTCTTTCTCCTCTCTCCTCTCCTTTCTTCTCTCCTATCTCTCCTCTCTCCTCCCCTTTCTTCTCTCCTATCTCACCTCTCTCCTTTCTTCTATCCTCTCCTTATGAGTTGTTAAGTCTAAATTAGAGATGTACAGTTGAAGTCGGAAGTTTACGTACACCTTAGCTAACTACATTTAAACTCCGTTTTCACAATTCCTGACATTTAATCCTAGTAAAAATTCCCTGTCTTCGGTCAGTTAGGATCACCACTTTATTTTAAGCATGTGAAATGTCAGATTAATTAGTAGAGAGAATTATTTATTTAAGCTTTAATTTCTTTCATCATGTTCCCAGTTGGTCAGAAGTTTACATACACTCAATTGGTATTTGGTAGCATAGCCTTTAAATTGTTTAACTTGGGTCAAATGTTTTGGGTAGCCTTCCACAAGCTTCCCACAATAAATTGGGTGAATTTTGGCCCATTCCTCCTGACAGAGCTTGTGTAACTGAATCAGGTTTGTAGGCCTCCTTGCTCGCACACGCTTTTTCAGTTCTGCCCTCCAATTTTCTATAGGATTGAGGTCAGGGCTTTGTGATGGCCCCTCCAATAGCTTGACTTTGTTGTCCTTTAGCCATTTTGCCACAACTTTGGAAGTATGCTTGGGGTCATTGTCCATTTGGAAGACCCCTTTGCGACAAAGCTTTAACTTCCTGACTGATGTCTTGAGATGTTGCTTTAATATATCCACATAATGTTCCGTCCTCATGAAGCCATCTATTTTGTGAAGTCCACCAGACCCTCCTGCAGCAAATCACCCCACAACATGATGCTGCCACCCCGTGCTTCACGGTTGGGATGGTGTTCTTTGGCTTGTAAGCCTCCCGCTTTTCCTCCAAACATAACGATGGTCATTATGGCCAAACAGTTCTATTTTTGTTTCATCAGACAAGAGGACATTTCTCCAAAAAGTACGATCTTTGTCCCCATGTGCAGTTGCAAACCATAGTCTGTCTTTTATATGGTGGTTTTGGAGCAGTGGCTTCTTCCTTGCTGAGCAGCCTTTCAGGTTATGTCGATATAGGACTCATTTTACTGTGGATATAGATACTTTTGTGCCTGTTTCCTCCAGCATCTTCACAAGGTCCTTTGCTGTTGTTCTGGGATTGATTTGTACTTTTCGCACCAAAGTACGTTCATCTCTGGGAGACAGAAAGCGTCTCCTTCCTGAGCGGTATGACGGCTGCGTGGTCCCATGGTGTTTATACTTGCGTACTATTGTTTGTACAGATGAAAATGGTACCTTCAGGCATTTGAAAATTGCTTCCAAGGATGAACCAGGCTTTTTTCTGAGGTCTTGGCTGATTTCTTTTGATTTTCCCATGATGTCAAGCAAAGAGTTTGAAGGTAGGCCTTGAAATACATCCACAGGTACACCTCCAATTGACTCAATCAGAAGCTTCTAAAGCCATGACATCATTTTCTGGAATTTTCCAAGCTGTTTAAAGGCACAGTCAACTTAGTGTATGTAAACTTCTGACCCACTGGAATTGTGATGCAGTGAAATATAAGTTAAATAATCTGTCTGTAATACAATTTTTGGAAAAATTACTTGTGTCATGCACAAAGTTGATGTCCTAAACGACTTGCCAAAACTATAGTTTGTTAACAAGAAATGTGTGGAGCGGTTGAAAAACGAGTTTTAATGACTCAAACCTAAGTGTATGTAAACTTCCGACTTCAACTTTAGCTAGTAGCATTGTGACATGGGGAATACTGCGCTAGTGATTCAGAGACGATTTCAATTCACACTGTCCTGATGAGGTAGCCCTGACACTTGGCATCCTCAGGCTTTGAGGATGTCCTATTGGTGGAATGGTTAAGATGTTGGGTTGGCAAGCAGATGACCGAGGTTCAACTCCCATCGGTTATACAGTATTAGTTCATGTCTCTTTCTCTGTAACACTCTGTGTGGGGTATTTTCTTTGATGTAGTTGCTCGTGTTGACTCTGTGTGAGTGTGTGAGTGTGTGTGTGTGTGTGTGTGTGTGCGTGTGTGTGTGTGTGTGTGTTCAGTCCTCTCGAATATTCTCTAGTCCTCTTTCACTGTGTGACAACACCTGTATTATGATAATTCCTGTATCACTTCACTACAGCAGAGACAGAAGGAGAGTGAAGAGAAAATAACTCTGGCTTGTTCTTTCTCTCTTTCTCTCTTTCTCTCTCTCTCTCTCTCTCTCTTTCACATTCTTGTTCTCTCCCTCTCTCTCTCACGTTCTAATTTTTCTCACTATCTATCACCCTTACTCTCTCACTTTGTCTCTTGCTCCTTCTCTTTCTCTCCACATCTCTCTCTCTTCATCTCTCACCATGGCCCCCTTTATCTCCATCTCTCTCTCTCCATCTGTCCTCTCTCCCCCCCCCTCTTTCTCTCTCTCTGTCTCTTACTCCTTCTCCATCTCTGTTTGTCTCTCTATCACACAATCACACACTTGCTCCCTCTCTCTCTTCGTCTCTCTCCCATTCCCCCCTTCACTGTCTCTTTCTCATCATCTCCCCCCCTCTCTCTCTCTTTCTCTCCATCTCTCCGCTCTCTCCCCCCCTCTCTCTCCATTTCTCCCCTCTCTCTCTCTCTCTCTCTTACATTTTTCTCCATCTCCTCTCTCCTTTTCTTTCCCACTCTCACACACCACAACGAACCGCTTCTCACGAATCTCCTTCACGCGATTAAGTAGTTAATTGCCAAACTGCAGTAATTACAGATGTTACCCAACACACATCATAGCTGCATTCATGCTTTAAGGATATCTATCCACCCCCACCCACTCACAAGGCTTACAGCTTTATAGTGGACTCGTGTTGGCTCTTCTCTACCTCCTACTCTGGCAGCCTTGCTACTATTCCATCATCCATGAAGCTAGTTTGCCATCTAGTGGTCAAATGAGGGACTGTTGCCCAGATTTGACAGAGAGGCTTAGACAGAGGGAAAAAGTGCCAGGAGAGAAAGAAACCAACGATTGCTGATAGCTCTAATCTTTGGCCATCTGATCTGCTGTGTCTTAAGTCAACCATGGTGTCAGCCCATCAGCACATCATACCATCAGCATATCAGCCCATCAGCCAATCAGCCCATCAGCCCATCAGCCCATCAGCCCATCAGCACATCAGCCCATCAGCCAATCAGCCCATCAGCCCATCAGCCCATCAGCCCATCAGCCCATCAGCCCATCAGCCATCAGCCCATCAGCCCATCTCTTTATACGGCCCTGAATATTCCTCTGGCTGGGAGTTACAGTTGTAGAGCTTCACATTAAGTGCGACCCAAATGGCACCCTTATTTCCTACATAATGCACTACTTTTGACCAGAAGCTTATGGGCCCTGGTCCAAATCAGTGCACTATATAGTGAATAGGGTCCCAATTGGAACACACTTATTGTGTGCCAGTCAGTCAGAACAGTGGAAAAGGAAAATGCTAAGCTGTGTTTTGAGCCGCTGCCAGGCAGCTGTCGGCTTTACCGTTCTGTCTCTGCCCTCGTCCACCCCTCTAACCCTCAGTAACACACACACACACACACACACACACACACACACACACACACACACACACACACACACACACACACACACACACACACACACACACACACACACACCACACACACACAGCTTTACCATTCTGTCTCTGCCCTCGGCCGCTCCCCTCTAACCCTCAATAAGACACACACACAGACGCACACACACACACACACACACACACACACACACACACACACACACACACACACACACACACACACACACACACACACACACACACACACACACATACACACATACACACACACACTCGTCCACCCCATCTTAACCCTGAGTAACACACACACACAAACACACACACAAACTCTGCCCCATCTTAACCCTCAGGAAACAACTGGAACAAATCCTATTTTATTGAGGCTTTTCCAAGTGCAAAGGGCCACTGGTGTTCTCTGAGCCAGTTCCTTCCTCTCTAGTGCAGTGGTGTGAAGACCTGGGTTCAAATAGTATTAGAAATCATTTCAAATGCTGTGTTCGATTTCAGCTTGCATAGTGCAATGTAACCAACAGAATAGTCCCAAAACTGCAAACTCCACCCACTCAAGGCAGGCTAAATAAATTGCTCAAAGTATATGAAAGATCTCACCAGGTTTTGGTAGTGTGGTGTCTTCAGTTGGCTGTCCAGAGCGGGCTAGTATTTCAAATCAAATCACATTTTATTGGTCACACATGTTTCGCAAATGTTATTGTGGATTTGCTTGTTTGTGTGTTGTCTTCAGATAGCAGACTAGAGTGGGCAGGTGGGACAGTGTCTTCAGATAGCAGACTAGAGTGGGCAGGTGGGACAGTGTCTTCAGATAGCAGACTAGAGTGGGCAGGTGGGACAGTGTCTTCAGATAGCAGACCAGAGTGGACAGGTGGGACAGTGTCCTCAGATAGCAGACCAGAGTGGACAGGTGGGACAGTGTCTTCAGATAGCAGACTAGAGTGGACAGGTGGGACAGTGTCCTCAGATAGCAGACCAGAGTGGACAGGTGGGACAGTGTCCTCAGATAGCAGACCAGAGTGGACAGGTGGGACAGTGTCCTCAGATAGCAGACTAGAGTGGACAGGTGGGACAGTGTCTTCAGATAGCAGACCAGAGTGGACAGGTGGGACAGTGTCCTCAGATAGCAGACCAGAGTGGACAGGTGGGACAGTGTCCTCAGATAGCAGACCAGAGTGGACAGGTGGGACAGTGTCTTCAGATAGCAGACTAGAGTGGACAGGTGGGACAGTGTCTTCATATAGCAGACCAGAGTGGACAGGTGGGACAGTGTCCTCAGATAGCAGACTAGAGTGGACAGGTGGGACAGTGTCTTCAGATAGCAGACCAGAGTGGACAGGTGGGACAGTGTCCTCAGATAGCAGACTAGAGTGGACAGGTGGGACAGTGTCTTCAGATAGCAGACCAGAGTGGACAGGTGGGACAGTGTCCTCAGATAGCAGACTAGAGTGGACAGGTGGGACAGTGTCTTCAGATAGCAGACTAGAGTGGACAGGTGGGACAGTGTCCTCAGATAGCAGACTAGAGTGGACAGGTGGGACAGTGTCTTCAGATAGCAGACCAGAGTGGACAGGTGGGACAGTGTCCTCAGATAGCAGACCAGAGTGGACAGGTGGGACAGTGTCCTCAGATAGCAGACCAGAGTGGACAGGTGGGACAGTGTCTTCAGATAGCAGACTAGAGTGGACAGGTGGGACAGTGTCTTCATATAGCAGACCAGAGTGGACAGGTGGGACAGTGTCCTCAGATAGCAGACTAGAGTGGACAGGTGGGACAGTGTCTTCAGATAGCAGACCAGAGTGGACAGGTGGGACAGTGTCTTCAGATAGCAGACTAGAGTGGACAGGTGGGACAGTGTCTTCAGATAGCAGACCAGAGTGGGCAGGTGGGACAGTGTCTTCAGATAGCAGACCAGAGTGGGCAGGTGGGACAGTGTCCTCAGATAGCAGACCAGAGTGGGCATGTGGGACAGTGTCTTCAGATAGCAGACAGGTGGGACAGTGTCTTCAGATAGCAGACCAGAGTGGGCATGTGGGACAGTGTCCTCATATAGCAGACCAGAGTGGGCAGGTGGGACAGTGTCCTCAGATAGCAGACCAGAGTGGGCAGGTGGGACAGTGTCTTCAGATAGCAGACCAGAGTGGGCATGTGGGACAGTGTCTTCAGATAGCAGACCAGAGTGGGCATGTGGGACAGTGTCTTCAGATAGCAGACCAGAGTGGGCAGGTGGGACAGTGTCTTCAGATAGCAGACCAGAGTGGGCATGTGGGACAGTGTCTTCAGATAGCAGACCAGAGTGGGCAGGTGGGACAGTGTCTTCATATAGCAGACCAGAGTGGGCAGGTGGGACAGTGTCTTCAGATAGCAGACCAGAATGGACAGGTGGGACAGTGTCTTCAGATAGCAGACCAGAATGGACAGGTGGGACAGTGTCTTCAGATAGCAGACCAGAATGGACAGGTGGGACAGTGTCTTCAGATAGCAGACCAGAGTGGGCATGTGGGACAGTGTCCTCATATAGCAGACCAGAGTGGGCAGGTGGGACAGTGTCCTCAGATAGCAGACCAGAGTGGGCAGGTGGGACAGTGTCTTCAGATAGCAGACCAGAGTGGGCAGGTGGGACAGTGTCTTCAGATAGCAGACCAGAGTGGGCATGTGGGACAGTGTCCTCAGATAGCAGACCAGAGTGGGCAGGTGGGACAGTGTCTTCAGATAGCAGACCAGAGTGGACAGGTGGGACAGTGTCTTCAGATAGCAGACCAGAGTGGACAGGTGGGACAGTGTCCTCAGATAGCAGACCAGAGTGGACAGGTGGGACAGTGTCCTCAGATAGCAGACCAGAGTGGACAGGTGGGACAGTGTCCTCAGATAGCAGACCAGAGTGGACAGGTGGGACAGTGTCCTCAGATAGCAGACTAGAGTGGACAGGTGGGACAGTGTCTTCAGATAGCAGACCAGGTGGACAGGTGGGACAGTGTCTTCAGATAGCAGACCAGAGTGGACAGGTGGGACAGTGTCTTCAGATAGCAGACCAGAGTGGACAGGTGGGACAGTGTCTTCAGATAGCAGACTAGAGTGTCCTCAGGCAGGTGGGACAGTGTCTTCAGATAGCAGACCAGAGTGGACAGGTGGGACAGTGTCCTCAGATAGCAGACTAGAGTGGACAGGTGGGACAGTGTCTTCAGATAGCAGACCAGAGTGGACAGGTGGGACAGTGTCTTCAGATAGCAGACTAGAGTGGACAGGTGGGACAGTGTCTTCAGATAGCAGACCAGAGTGGACAGGTGGGACAGTGTCCTCAGATAGCAGACTAGAGTGGACAGGTGGGACAGTGTCTTCAGATAGCAGACCAGAGTGGACAGGTGGGACAGTGTCCTCAGATAGCAGACCAGAGTGGACAGGTGGGACAGTGTCCTCAGATAGCAGACCAGAGTGGACAGGTGGGACAGTGTCTTCAGATAGCAGACTAGAGTGGACAGGTGGGACAGTGTCTTCATATAGCGAGACCAGAGAGGTGGGACAGGTGGGACAGTGTCCTCAGATAGCAGACTAGAAGTGGACAGGTGGGACAGTGTCTTCAGATAGCAGACCAGGCAGTGGACAGGTGGGACAGTGTCCTCAGATAGCAGACTAGAGGTGGGACAGTGGACAGGTGGGACAGTGTCTTCAGATAGCAGACCAGAGTGGGCAGGTGGGACAGTGTCTTCAGATAGCAGACCAGAGTGGGCAGGTGGGACAGTGTCCTCAGATAGCAGACCAGAGTGGGCATGTGGGACAGTGTCTTCAGATAGACCAGAATGGACAGGTGGACAGTGTCTTCAGATAGCAGACCAGAGGCATGTGGGACAGTGTCCTCATATAGCAGACCAGAGTGGGCAGGTGGGACAGTGTCCTCAGATAGCAGACCAGAGAGGCAGGTGGGACAGTGTCTTCAGATAGCAGACCAGAGTGGGCATGTGGGACAGTGTCTTCAGATAGCAGACCAGAGTGGGCATGTGGGACAGTGTCTTCAGATAGCAGACCAGAGTGGGCAGGTGGGACAGTGTCTTCAGATAGCAGACCAGAGTGGGTAGGACAGTGTCTTCAGATAGCAGACCAGAGTGGGCAGGTGGGACAGTGTCTTCATATAGCAGACCAGAGTGGGCAGGTGGGACAGTGTCTTCAGATAGCAGACCAGAGTGGACAGGTGGGACAGTGTCTTCAGATAGCAGACCAGAATGGACAGGTGGGACAGTGTCTTCAGATAGCAGACCAGAATGGACAGGTGGGACAGTGTCTTCAGATAGCAGACCAGAATGGGCATGTGGGACAGTGTCTTCAGATAGCAGACCAGAAGTGGGCAGGTGGGACAGTGTCCTCAGATAGCAGACCAGACAGGTGGGACAGTCTTCAGGGCAGGTGGGACTGTGTCTTCAGATAGCAGACCAGAGTGGGCAGGTGGGACAGTGTCTTCAGATAGCAGACCAGAGTGGACAGGTGGGACAGTGTCCTCAGATAGCAGACCAGAGTGGACAGGTGGGACAGTGTCTTCAGATAGCAGACCAGAGTGGGCAGGTGGGAGTGTGGCAGACCAGTAGGACAGTGTCTTCAGATATCAGACCAGAGTGGGCAGGTGGGACAGTGTCTTCAGATAGCAGACCAGAGTGGGCATGTGGGACAGTGTCTTCAGATAGCAGACCAGAGTGGGCAGGTGGGACAGTGTCTTCATATAGCAGACCAGAGTGGGCAGGTGGGACAGTGTCTTCAGATAGCAGACCAGAGTGGACAGGTGGGACAGTGTCTTCAGATAGCAGACCAGAATGGACAGGTGGGACAGTGTCTTCAGATAGCAGACCAGAATGGACAGGTGGGACAGTGTCTTCAGAGAGCAGACCAGAATGGGCATGTGGGACAGTGTCTTCAGATAGCAGACCAGAATGGACAGGTGGGACAGTGTCTTCAGATAGCAGACCAGAATGGACAGGTGGGACAGTGTCTTCAGATAGCAGACAGGTGGGACCAGACCAAGTGGGCAGGTGGGACAGTGTCTTCAGATA